>NW_009188585.1:86783-89712 GCF_000690835.1 Fulmarus glacialis
GAGTTGGACTAGATGACCTTTAAAGGTCCCTTCCAACCCAGACTATTCTATGATTTTAGGAAATCTCTTCTTTTTTCCAGGTCCTTCCCAAAAATAAACAGTAGGCTGCAGTAGTGTCTGTTCTCTGCTGAAATATCCATGTACATTTCAAAAAAGTAAGAAACAAAGAACTTTCTATTGTTACTTTTATACCTATTTACTCCACTAAATGCTTATCAACACCTGTTTATACACATCAATGTACTTGATGGAAAGGAAGGAAATCTCTTCTTTTTTCCAGGTCCTTCCCAAAAATAAACAGTAGGCTGCAGTAGTGTCTGTTCTCTGCTGAAATATCCATGTACATTTCAAAAAAGTAAGAAACAAAGAACTTTCTATTGTTACTTTTATACCTATTTACTCCACTAAATGCTTATCAACACCTGTTTATACACATCAATGTACTTGATGGAAAGGAATAAACAGTGCCAAAGTGCTCATAAATGCAAACCACATTTTGTCAAACTGCTCTATGGAGCCAAAACATTCAAAGAAGTGAAGGCAAAATGAGCGAAGTTAAAACCAAATTGGTGAAATGCAGAATCATATGGGCTGCACTGAGAGCTTCAGTGGAGCTGAAGCTTCGGAGAACTTCTTCCCCAATAGTTCAACAATTTATTCACATAATTTTTCAAAGGACGCTTAACAGTCAAAAGTGAGTGGACTGAAGCATTTTACACCAGCCCAGAACGGAAACTCCAGTTGCTCTTTAGTTGCTGGCTGTTGCAATGAAAGACAGCAATGTCTAATTTGAGGCTGAAAACGGAAACGGGTAAAAGGCAGACATTTCATCTTGTAAGACTCGCACACGAATTAAGAAGAGATAAGGAGAGAAGATTCCAAAACATCCCACGTTCTCTCTGCTCAGTGTCAGGCACAGCAGTAAGAAAAGTTGTTTCTCTTGTTCTCAAATGCAAGTGTGGTTTCTGGGAAGAAATCTGTCAGGGGATGAACACCTAGAAAAAAACAGGAACAAGCTCCCACGCATCTCTGCTGCACCTCCCCCTCCCTGCAGAGCAGCAATGCTGGGGTTGCAAGACAGATATGGCAGACACTAGCACCCTAGCATTACTGCCGCTGGAGATACAAGAATGTCCCTTTCCCTTTTCATGATTAGATGGCATAAAGGAAAGGCCATCTGTATCTTTTCATCCCCTTTTTCCCCTACAAGCTTTTGCTCTAACAGTTTCAACAAGATGACAATAAAATGATTTTTGAGACTGTTTGGAGAAGATTAATTTGCTCACTGATCATTTTGCGCAAGTAATTAGTCACAATTGCTACTAGGAGGGGAGAAGGAAAAAGATATAGAAAGCAGATTAAAGAAACAAACCATAACAAATTCCATAAAGTCCCTGGAAGTGTCAAAACCTTTTCAATCTTATAATTGCCTATGTAAATATCCAGGTTTTATTCCCAGTGGCTTAACAACTTTAATTTAAATAGGAAATAGCTGAATATCTAATAATTGCTTGTTCATTTTACATGCACTATAGTTCATTAAAATAAAACTCATACTCGGCTGGATATCCAGTACTTAACAGTGATTTTATAGCACATGTAGATGTTGATAAATTAAGTTGACAAGAACTGACTGAGGATACATTCCGAAGTCAATTAGGATTTTAGTTTCTTCCTTTAATTGTGACAGTGGTAACTAAGAGTAAATTTACTACAAATAAAAGATGTAGAAAGCATTGTATTTTCAAGTGTTGCTTAAATATGTAAAAATAATCCAAACGGTATTTTCAGACACTTTTAACTTAGGCAGCTAGGGCAGCTAAACCAACGCAGTTTTGTACAACCAGCAGGTCCAGTAAGTTCTTTTCAGTTCCTTCAGCCAATGAAATCTTTCACCAAATGGTTAGTGGGAAAAAATCAAAACCGTAACAATTACAAAACATCAGCTAAGTTAAATAAGTGGAAGTAACAACATTACCAGTATCAGTGTGGCCAAGACATACTTGAATACAGATTTAAATGGCTGCAGCTTCAAATTGAAACAGGGGAGCAGACTTGCTACTATTCATTCAGCCTAGTTAAGCTTCTTTATAGAAGTAACTTTATAGGTAACTAAAGAGGAATCTCCACCCAAACAAGCAGAACATGCACATGCTCACACAGCACTTGTCCTCTTAGAAGGCTTTCTGTGAAAGGAAGGAGGCAGAGGAAAGTGGCAAGGAAGTAAACTAGCCAGACTGAAGCAGGATGAAAAAGATGGCCCTGAATAAAACAGGAGATGGCTAAAAAGGTCATGAAACAAGAAAGAGAGCTTTCAACCCTACCATGTCAGGGCTACATTTTTTTGCCTTTCTTTGTAAACAAGCAGGGTTTCATAGAGAGGGATTCAACAACTATTTTCTCCTTCTAAAAGAAAGATCCTACAGGAACCCAAACTCTGGACATTTGCTCTGATCAAAAAGCAATGACTATTTAAATAGAAGAATTTATACAATGTGTAAACTACTGTTGAGGTTTAATCCCAGTCAGCAACTAAGCCCCACACAGCCACTCGGTCACTCCCCCGGGGTGGGATGGGGGAGAGAATCGGAAGGGTAAAAGCGAGAAAACTCGTGGGTTGAGATAAAGACAGTTTAATAGATAAAGCAAAAGCCGCGCACGCAAACAAAGCAAAACAAGGAATCCATTCACTCCTTCCCATGGGCAGGCAGGTGTTCAGCCATCTCCAGGAAAGCAGGGCTCCATCACGCGTAACGGTGACTTGGGAAGACAAACGCCATCACTCCGAACGTCCCCCCCTTCCTCCTTCTTCCCCCAGCTTTGTATACTGAGCATGGCATCATATGGTATGGGATATCCCTTTGGTCAGTTGGGGTCAGCTGTCCCAGCCGTGTCCCCTCCCAGCTTCTTGTGCCCCCCCAGCCTCCTC
>NW_009188585.1:89763-91779 GCF_000690835.1 Fulmarus glacialis
AGCAGGAACGGAAACATCCCTGTGTTATCAACCCTGTTTCCAGCACAAATCCCAAACATAGCCCCATACTAGCTACTGTGAAGAAAATTAACTCTATTCCAGCCAAAACCAGCACAACTACACTGCCTTATTAAGTAGCGGCAAGTTATTAATCTACACGGTCTATGACTGTATGATTGTGGAGAGGCCTATAAATTTAATATCTTCCTTAGGTCTCTACAGGGCAACTGAATTCCTTTCCTCTTCCCTCTCCCACCTCTGGTACTTCAGACCTTTTCCTTTCAGCTGGAACATTCACGTTCCCCAGGGAAGAATGGATGGCTCCATGTAACGTACCCGCCTACCCCTGCTCCTTTTCCTCAAAGTCCTGCATGGAGTCCCAGAGAGCTATGGTATAAACACCCAGTTCCCACATGTGCTCTAGCTGCTTACCATGTTCTGCAACATCATGCACGGAGGAAAGCTGATAGAAAGCAAATGCTGCCATATTAGGCACTTCCTAGAGGTGCTGAAGTTAAGAGTCCTGGTAAGTGGGGAGGAGATTCTTAAAGATCCAGGCTTTGGTCAGGTAGGCAGAATCCCCTTTCTGCCCTCTCCATTTAGTGTTGTGGCCTCGGTTTCTGCATGCAACACAGAGGCCAGTTCTTCAGTGTTTAAAATACTTCCTTCCATATCATCTTCCTTTTCTAAAAATAAAACCTTTGGCTCTTTGTTGTACCCATTGCAAGATATCCACATGTTGTCAACTGGTTTGATTCACAGGATTAGACCAGGCACCTAAATAATTAAAAAAGGGATTTGCTTTTTGTAGCAAACAAAACAGCAGTTCAGCCTGGACATGCTTCTATCAAAAAAAAAAAAAAAGAAAAAAAAATATCACATAAAAATCCCCAGACCAAAACAAAAAAAACCTACACAAACAAGTAGGCTATGGTCTTGTAAAAACAAAAATCCAAGCTCACATCAAAATGCATATCTGGAACTTATTAATGTATACAGTAACACTACAGTTATATTGGTGGAACACAGTGTTCAGATTTCAGTTTAGATACCAGCAGAGCACAAAGTCTGACAGTCACAACATTTTAAAATTTTTTCACATTATCATTACTTTGCCAGTGATCTGACACACCACTGACACTCACTGTCATGGCCTGCTAACCAGAAGATAGGGAGGGCGGGGGGGTTTGCAGGAGGTCTTGTCTTTTTCTCCCAGAAAGGAAGTGGCAGAAAGAGGCAGGGTTTCATAAAACTCAGGCTTCTGTAAAACAGTAGATTTGTTCAAATGTGGAGTGATGCATGGGTTCAGATCCCCTCAGGGAAATCGTCATTACAGAGGTGGGATATAAAATGACAGCTAAAAATAACACAACTTTGGTGTCAGATGCAGCCCCTCTTTCTGAAATCTGCCCCTGGTCTGACTTCAAGAGAAAACATTAAGATCCCCAAAGACCTCTCTCCTGAGCTAAAGAAAATCTCCATTATCATTTGGCAGCAAGAGATTTGACATCCTCTCTGCATGTTCCTGCTGCTAGAGGGCATGAACATTAGACCTGCAAGCAAAACACCCGTATGTAGAAAAGCAGTAACGAAAAGTGAACTGAGGGGAGAAGTTGTTGTCTTTTTATCAAATATCCCATGGCCTATTTTGATATATCAATGAAAAATTAGGGGGAAAAATGCCAATCCTAACTCAATTAAAACATCCCTTTAGTTTCCCTGCAAGGTAGCCGACCTCATTTGTTGTTTCAAAGGATGACTGGATGAGCACTAAAAGGCAGAAGGTATTGTCAGGGCAGTGACCTCTCTGATGCTTTATAGATTCACAACAAAGCAGTTTTATTGATATGATTTTAAAGAGCTCTCAGAGGCACAAAATGCAGTTGCTGTAGGAATAAATAGCAGACATCCCTTTGAGAACAACAGATGGCATCCAAGGTGACTTATCTCCCGAACAGGTAAGCACTCACTTTCACTTATTTGTAAATAGCCATCATTTATCCTGGTTTGTTCAGC
>NW_009188585.1:91851-99797 GCF_000690835.1 Fulmarus glacialis
GGTGTCACCTGCATCAATGACTAAAAGGAACGGATGGCAAAAATAAAATGTAGAAGTGCAAGTTTAACTTCTTTTGCCCCTCAGCAAATCTGAGACCTGAAGTGCTACATAAAGAAACCTGTGAAAATAAAAAGTAATGGTACTCTTGATAAAAATTATGCGTTCCAGTAGATTCTGAATTCAGTGTAGGGGAATACTAATGTCCTTTTTTTCCTGCTGAAAAAAACTTATCTCACTAGAACATCTGGGTAAAAACAAGTTTCTTAACTATCAAGAACGAGCATTAACGGCTTAAGTGGAGACGCACAGCTGCAAGTTGCTTATTAAAATGCTTTATCATTCATTAAGTCCCAGTGGCAGAATCAGAAGAGCTGGAAGACCTTCCAGGCTGTTCTTTGAAAGTGTTTCATGATCAGTATTAGAGGCAACTCAATTAAAGAGAAATCATGTCTCTGCTACCACAAAAAAAACCCGCAAAGACAGACCTCCCTGGCAGACATGTCCCAAGCTGACATTCAACTCATCAGGCAGGACTGCAGAATGGTTTGATCTCTAGAAGAAGAAAGGTGTCTACATTAGCACTGTAGTTTGGATCAGCAGTGCACTTTGGAAGCAAATCCCTCAGTTGTCCCACTGAGCACACTGGTTTGTAAGACACTTGGTCTTACAGCATTGTAATGGGGATTCCCCTTCAGAAGATGCTGAAGAAAAACTGCTCGCTGACAGCTTACCAAGCACACTTGTCTACCAGAGGGCATTTAGTCCATACGACGAGCATAAAGGTAGTTTAAACTAAGCTCCTCCCCACTCCTACCAGGTCCTTACCATCAACTTCTGTTCTACAGATCTGCTCCTACCTGCACCATTCTGTGGCTAATGCATTTATTTCCAAAGGCAGGGGCTCAGCACTGAAGGATTCCACATTAAGCTACTGAACTGCAACAGCATTTTTCACAGAACTCAACATTCCTTCTGATACAGAGACAGCATTTTTCCTCTTCCTGGGACAAACCCTGTTTCAGCCTAGTTACCTGGTCTGTACTTTGCTTCTGGGATATTTCTAGATCTACCTTTCCAAGCTCCCAAATAAGATGCACCACTTCTCAGATATTCAGTACCTCACAGAATTTGTAATATTTAAAGCTGATAAATCACTACATTTTTGGCAAACAGTACAATTTCATGTTACAGCAAAATACCACTTTCCTTATACCTGAAGAATAAACTAGTGATCAGATTACAACGCTTAGTTTTTCTGTTGTCACATCTTCAGTCCTGACAATGCAGGACAAAACGTTAACTCCCATAAGATGATCTTTCTTCCTCAAAGTCTTGAAAAAGAATCAGGGGGAGGAAGGAAGAGAAACAGTTGTGACTATTTAGCTCAATTTTGCAAACCAAAAGGATTCAATTGGCTCCAATTACAAACAACTTTGAATTGCTACTCCCATTCCTACAGTTCATAGAAGTTTTGGATTAAGTTGCTGCAGTGGGATTCACATACCCTTCAATTATCTCAAACCTCTCAGGCAAGGCTATTTATGCCCATTTTTGCATTCAGGTTGCAAGCCTGGAAGGAATAAGAAAGGAGACAGGTTTGATTCCTATTCCCAGTAGAAATGGCTCATAGAAATGCACTCTCACAATTCTATCCCGTGGTCACAGGAAAACCCACAAAGCTTTAACCAAGGAGGGAAAACCTGGGCAGCTATACCAAGCAGAAAGGATATTCTGTGTTGTCTGTCTGGGAGCATCACTGAAATATGCAGCAGTAAGAATGAGCCCTCAGATAGATGCTTCCTCACTGCACTACACTGCTAACATCCCACAGACTTCCCTTACTCTTGACTATGCTTCACCTCCATGACCACAGCCATGTAAGATCACTGTCTATTGTCCTATTTCTAGTAAGCTAAAACTCATTCCTAATATATTTCTGAGGACCCTTCAAGTGTTCCCTTCTCAAGGTATTGCAGCATGAAAAAAAATCAGCCTTTACAATGAAGAGAAGGATTGGCAGTGTTGAAGACTTGCTGTGAATTAACACAAGACATCCTTCAATAGCTGAATATTGCCCTCAGAATAACGCCCAAACCAGTACACTTAAACATTTGAAAGAAGCGTCATTCAGACATCAGCAGTGCCATGATGCTGCTAAGTCACACTCCAAATTTAGGCCACTCTTCTTTCTGCTTTTTGTACAACATACAGTGAGGTACCACGGAAGTGGCTACAAAAAAAAAGAAGGAATGACAGAAAGATTTGCTTTTCCTTAACAAATTCTTAAAGAGAGCTGGAAAATGCTCATAGTTTACTGATACGAAGATGTATTTTGGTGATAAGTTTCCATACAAGCCTCCTCCCCCCTCCCAAAATGTTATTCATGACATATTAGCATTCAAATTCATCTGTCAAAACGATTATTGAAGGGCTACATTATCATCTGCTCTGCAGTTTGCCTCAGAGCAATCTTGATTCAGATATTTACATAACCGAAGATTATGATCTCTTTTCCAGCCCTTTTGATGTGTCTGTCAGCAAGATGTCAGTGGAATCAGATTAATTCCAGCTAGATTCTTTCCTGATACCCAAGAATAGCTGTGAGGCATGAAGCAGTCATTTTGCCGAGCAGAAAGTTTGTTTTAAAAAAAAACCCTGACAAATCATTTGAAGCAGAAAACACATATACACAAGAGTGAAAAAATGTGTGTTTTATTATCCTTGAGGCCCAAGATGTAGTGGTTTTGAAGGCAAGTATGACCATTGGTAGAAATATCTTTAGGAATAGTTTAAAAGTACTAAAACATCTCCCATATCTTATATCCAATACCTTATTTTTTATTACTAGTCCTTCCATTATAGCAACAGAAGTAAATTGTGAAAAACTGCGTATGCTAAAGGACACAGAATTGGTCACCATTGAGGTGAATCTTGCAAAGAACGACTCTTTCCACACACTGTTGAGACTTGTCAAGGTTCACAGCTTACACAACTTAAATCTCTATGAAACTCCCCATGCCTCACACACACCTTACATCCACTTTAACACTCTCATTCCTCCACAGTAAGAAGAATGGAACAGAGCTTGTTCCATCCAATTGATGAAAATTGTCTTCTAACTTTTCACAACTGATTCAGATGACAAAATGGGCAGAGACACTTTTGCTTTGTCAACATTAAGGCTGCTTATGCTGTTGCTAAGGAAGCTAAACTAGGTAGTAACAGAGAAGAAAATTCTCATAAAGGTCAATATCCAAGGACAGAATGAATTGGTGTAGAATAATTCTGTACTAAGACTTTACAGCATGAAATATAAAGAATATTTACAGACAATAATGTTTGTGTATAAATTAATGCTGAAGGAGAGGAGAGGAGAGGATTATTGAGTAGATAATAGAAAAGGGTCAAAAAGGACAGATTAAATAACAGAATAGAAAGAGAAGAAATGTAGTAAAAGAAGGTTTGGGAGTTTACACATTAGCAGGAGGAAATAAAAACAATCAAAGGCAATGCAGCAGATGAACTAATAAGGGCTAAATGCAAATCCCAAGACTCCGGAAGACACCGAATGCAGCATCAGGTAACTTGTGAGAATTTCTCCAAGCCTTTCATTCACCTCCTCCTGCTGATGGGATAAGTAAATCAGGTGCCCCTGACTACCAAAGGCTGGAAATGACAGACAAGCCGTGGAAATGAATTTGGCTTACAAACATTCTCATAGTTAAGCTTTACAATCCCAAATATTTTACATTTTCCAGATTCTTTTGCAAAACTTCAAATTCTTCCAGAAAATGTGTCCTGTTTGTCTACATCTCTCATTGTTAGGAATAGGCTACTTAGCAATGACATACAGTGATACAGTACATCTGCTGACCTTATTTGCTTGTCCATTTACAAATATATCACACTAGAGATAAAACTCTTAGTCTACAAGGGCCCAAGTTAAATATCATCTCAACCATTCTTGCCCTCAGAATACAGTAACTACTGTCATTATCAACACTCCTTGGCTCAACTGTCAGGTTTAAATCCTCCTCCATAATTTTAAAGCTTTTTTCTCCAGTGTACCAGCACCTGACATTATATCATGCGTATAGATGAAAGACAAAGGTATCTGTCTGATATTAAATGTTGTCACTCAGCTGGGGCTGGGAGAATGCCAACTGGTCAAATTCTCCAAAATATTTGAACAGATGCTGTGGATATTCCAGTTATTACCTCAATTTCACACTCTTCCTATCTATGCTGACAGCTGGTTTTGACAGTCTGCTCTCTTCTTCTCAGCTCTTGTGTCAACCCCAGACACATAATAGCTGGGTTAGAGCTTAAACAATAGTGATTAGATCAGGTAGAGGAGGAAGAACGGTGGCAATAAAAATTAAGATACTTCAGTAAACCTTCAAACTCTGGCCACTTCAGCTGAAAGCAACTTTACAGAAACTCATCCAGCAAGACAAAAATTATTTACAGGAGAAGAGCAGGAATTTTATTAAGGCCTTGGGGTATCTTGTTGGTTTTGTGGGGTTTTTTTAAATCACACTATGACTAATTTCCATGAAAGAGTCTGACTGACCAATTCAGTCTTCAGAGTCTCAGCATTTAGATGGGTCAACAGGTTACGGTGCATCACCTTATGCTTGGCAGTTCTCTTTGTGAAAATATCCTATACCCTCCGAGTCATTTGATGCAATTTAGCCCTCATTAAAATAATGAAGTCCCTTGGCTTCGTTAACCACTTGAACATAGGTAATATCAAATAATCAGAAGAAAGAGTTGCAGATCAGACCCCATCACATTTAAGCATGCCAAGTAGTACTGTATGCTGTCAACACTAGAATCTAGCCCTACATAAACACTGCTCTCCTCCACGGTAGGGATAGCTGTAATAACTGAAATGCGTTTTTGCCATCTGTTAAATAATTCACACAAACAAGAACTGCAGATGTATTTTTTCCAGAAATGCTGGCTGTATATTTAAAAAGGTAACCTCTACAATCCTCACATTCATAATTAGGTTTGTGGGTAGACTGAAGAAAAGAATTCCATTTGCAGAGAAGCTCAACAGATGGTATTGTGTATTAAAGTAGAAGCATGTGAAAACTATTTGAACAAATGGCAGAGGTGTTTGTCAGCCTTGTCCTGTGCCACTAAAGTAAAGATTGGCATTTAGGTCATTATTCAGACTACCAGAGTTTCACAAAAGTCCTCTGAAGCTTGTGTTGGCTAAGGACCTTTGCAGGCCCAGAGATAACCAACCGGGGGGGGGGGGAAGGAAAAAAAAAAGTGAAGAAGTGTGGGACTTTCATGGCATCTGGGTTTGTCTCCTTATCCAGTACCACTCTGGGATTCTTTCCAAAGGCCCCTTTTTAAGTATACAGAAGAGATTGCACTTAGCTGGATTTCAGACAACAGTGAGTGGCTGTCCATTATGGCTTTCTTCCTGTAAGGCTGAACATACTGCACATCCCATCAAGGGTTAACACTACTTCAAGAAACACTGCCTTCTATCTAGTCTCTTCTGCAATTGCTTTACTTTAATATGACTCATGCGAAGTATGCAGAAGACAAATAGTGCAGTACAGAAAAGGCAATGTATTATGGGTTCACAAGAGCTCTATATTTTTAGGATCTGCATTCTACCACATGAAATTTAGGTTTTCCCAGAGGCTTCCTATTGGTGATGCACTCTTTGCATTTAAAAACATACATTCTTCTTTTATGGGACCAACAATGAACTGCTCTGTATAACAATACATATATAAATATAATATAAATGTGGTCTGTGTAACCTGGGACCACTGCAAAAAGTTAATGTCTCTACATTTGCTTAATATACATAGCCTTTCTCCTAAGTGCCTATACCTGCTACTACTGAAGTGAGGCAGGATTTTTTCCATTAGCCTAGCAAAGTTGGGTGCCTATTCACTGAATCAGTAAGAATAAAAAATTTTGTTCACAGTTACAAGAGAAAATGCTGCTTAAGAAATACATGTAATAAAAAGAACAATCTGTTTTACTTTGAAGAGCTTAGATCATTTTATTTTTAGGAATACCTTTGGAAGAGTCAAATCCTCTCTAAGAAGCAACTGCCCAAAGCAATAAAACACATCAATATTTTCATGATAAAAAATCCATAGTTTTAGATTTAGCTGTTATGGAAGTTAATTCTTAACTAAGGCTTATCTTAGGCTTTCATTTACCCAGAACACACGAGCTGTCTTCCCCAGGGAAGAACAGAGAGCCTGCTAGGTAGTTCCGATTAGCAAGGAATCAAAGCCTGTCTCATACTCTAATGCTTTAGGAACTGCCTGGTCCCAGTTCTGTCTGACCTGCAATCCAGGCTCCAATTCTACACAGCGCCAGAGACTTCCTTATTGTGATAACTCTTTAAGAGTCTCTCTCATTCTAATGCATTCTGTAACTAAGAGAAACCTTGCCCAGATTTAAAATGAGAAAGTACCCTCAGAGCCAGCACGTATTAAAAATGCTTTCTCATTGTGCATGCTGGTTTTAACAACGGGGGGAAGTCTATTGGTCCAAATTCAATGCCAAAGGGAGGAGCCTGTCTGCCTCTTGGGAGGCAGAATATACTATACATCACACAGGCTGCTTAAACTCAAGTAATCCCATTATACACATCAGGACGCGCAAGAGCATCCTGAGCAGCCCTGTTCTCTATCTGCCTTTCTTTCACTAGCTCTGCAGTCTGCCAAGGCATAGACAGCCAGTGACAAGCGAACAGCATGAGGCATATGTAGAGGCTGTTTCTCTGGGAGCCTGCCACAGCAAAGAGTGCGCACAGACCAACAAGGAGAGGCCGCTCCACTCCCAGGGGCACAAATCACAGCTTCATGCAATACGAATGTATATCAAAGGCAGCTGTAGCCCATGGTGCATAATGCAGCATCCAGAAAAAAAACACCACCAAAAAACAACTCCTCTACCCCTTCACCCCCAGACCTGGTGTATTTTTGGGGTATACAGGTATACTGATTGCTCTTTCAGTATACAGGTATACTGAAAGCTTAGATGAATGGATTCCCCAACTTCACGAGCAGAGTTTATGCAGAGACCCTTCTCATGACTGATATTATTTTGTGCATCTTCTGAACTTTTGGCAGACAGTTGCTGCAAACTTCTCTTATTCTATTTTACTGCGTTTTCCCACTTCCATGCACTCATATTGGAGATGAAAAGCTAATCTTGAATAACTACTTTTTTTATTGCAGCTTTTTCTCTTCAATTTTACACACAGCATTTATTTTCTGCTATCAACTCCAACTACTTTAGGAAAAAAAAGTAGGCTGTTTTTCTAAAGAGTTAATTCTCTAAATATTCCAGGTGTCCCAGCAAGCTACAAAGAAAAAGGATGCACAAATGTGCCTGTAAAGATAGATTAAAACATTGACACCACATCTTTATCTTAAAATGGAGGATATGGAGTTTGCAAATTTGCCTGTAATTCATAGACTGTATCACTGAATGAAAGAAAACTTTTTGTTGCTTTTACAGCTTCTTTTAAGTTTGTCACAAAGCAAATAACAGGTAAAGGCAGCAATCCAAAGATCACACACAGCAAAAGTATTTTGCATTGACTTAAAAGTGTTAGGACTGTTTACACTAAAGCAATTCTGTAACTGAACACACAGGACCAATCCACAGCTATAAATGAAGATTCACAACTAACCAGGGGCAGAATAATTTCAGAAATACACTACAGTGCTTTCAGTTTTGTTGTTGGGTTTTTGTTTTGGTTTGGTTTTTTAAACAGAGCAGACAAAACACCAGGAAATACACTGAGAACATCTTCAGTGACAAAAAGTTCTGGCAGCTCCAGCTGGTCCGTTCTGCAGCAGTATCTGCTGTTTGCTGAACATAAAAGTGTACAATACTAGCTATTATTAGTGAGGCTTTGCAATGAAAAGATAATTATTCAAGTAGGGAAA
>NW_009188585.1:99818-112424 GCF_000690835.1 Fulmarus glacialis
TGTAATTGACCTTAAAACAATTTGCTTTACACTGGATGATACCAGGGCTTAAAGCTCAAATCAAAAAAGAATGAAATAATGCTAGCTAAGTAAGAGCAAGGGAAGTATTTCCAGGAATGAGTTTGGCATGGCTGGAAGAAGATATTAAACCTTGCTGTTAATCCCAGTCTACATTCTGAAAAAAATTTTAGAAGCAATGGCTTAACATGATAGTATCTTTGGCTAGGAAAAACAAGGGACTATTTTGTTCAAATGAAAAGAAAGTTACATTAACATTGTACCCATAACATTAAAAAAGAAAAAAAAAAAAATCAAACCCAAAACCAACCAAAAAAAAAAATCCTCATCCTAAATCTTTTACCACATAACTCCTAAGAAGCCTGTACTTACTAATTCTGATTCCCAAACTTAGGCTTCATCCCATGCATGTATTTCACCTTTTCCTGTATCTAATAAGTCTTAACCATCAACTACCCATCAACAGCCAAAATATGATCTGAAGCACGTTTAAGACACTAAGTTGCACCTAACTGCAGTGATTCCTAAGAGCAAGTTATCACACACACCCCGCCCCCCCCCCATTTCAATGAAGCCCCTTTTTCTTCCTGTAATGTTTGTGCAGTGAAGGGAAAGACAGAGCATGGCACCTGAGGATATTCCCACAGAGGCACTTCCTACCAGCAGACAATGCTGAACCAGACAGACCCCCTGGAACACCAGAACGCTTGGAGAAGCCACATCAGAGCAGAGCAGAAATCTGGTTTGTCCACACTAAACAGATGTGCCTCCTTCCTCACTGAAGATCAAGCATTGAGGTACACTAATAAAGGGAGAATACAGCATAGGCAGAGCTGTTCTGATCCAAATAGCTGAACAGGCAGCTGAGAATTAAATAACTTTTCCACCAAGCCAAATCATCAAATCAATACTGTACTGATGGTCATCACTTACAGGTCCGCGTTACATCATCTGGACAGCCCTAGAGTTGATACGAATACCAGCAGGAAAGGAATTCACCATGACAAACGGTGAATCGCTACCACACACTTATATAAGGGAAATCTGCACTGCCACTGCTTCGGTGGGCTGGAGGATTTTTTTGGAAGGAGATTACATTCCTCATTGCTATCAATCTTGTTCCTTTCGTTTTTGTTAAACTCACTCCAACAAAAGAAAGAATGAAACAAAAAAGTCTTCTTGCCTCCTACTGATGAAACTCCCATGCAGGCTGTTCAGGTGAAACTTGATTTTTGAAAAATATTTATATTCCCCATTTCTAAAGCACATTACATTTAGAAAATCACAGTTAACAAATCATGCCTCTAAATGTTTTACAAGAATGAAATCCTATTCAACTGTTTGTGACATTACTTATCTGCTCAAATGGAACTTAAATCATCACCTTTACACCTGTGCAGCATGCCACAATGATGTACTGCACACTGACAATGTTTGGTTTTGATGCCGTTTTTTATACTAAAACCCACATTACACTGGTTATTGATCCAGTGAAAAGCATGATTGATTTCCTACTTGGCCTTGCCTTTGCCATTAAACAGACAAAGTCCCAGCAAATGGCTCTCTTTGTAAGGTGCCCTAGTACATGAAAATGAGTGCCTACTCCTTAATTGCTGACAGATGGCTAAATTCTAACTACAAGCTATTAGGCAAGTAGCATAAAGGCACCAGAGAGTTGACATGTATTAGATGCAAACTTAATACACCTTCTGAAAAAGTTAAAGCTTCTGCCTAACAGGAAACGTTTTGGGCAACTGAATTCTTATCTTCCTATTCTTGAAGCTGCTGTATTTAATCAGCCTTCAACACAGAGTTTTAAGACCTTCTGCTATATGACATAACAGCCATCGGGCTGTTTAGCTCTTTTCATCTTTTGACACCACATACCTCTTCGGTTTGTCTGCACAGACGTAGACTGAAAACAGAAACTTGGCATCGAGAAAATTGTTTGTGGTAAAACAGAGATTTTACTGATGATGTGAACTGAACTCAAGAATATTACCACCCAGTTCACTAAGTCTTCATCAAAGATCTACCTGCCTACTTGAGGAGGTTAAAAAAGAAAAAACAAGACATTACAACAAACATAGAATCATGCAATTGCATTTTTGTACTGTCATTACATTAATGTTCTACTACAGCTCCAAACACCAATAAGTAAATAAATAAATAAATAAATAGGAAGAACAGGCAACAATGTTTTTTCTAACCTGACTTTCCCCAGTATCTGCTTGGGCTGTGAGCAGAACCAAAAAAAACTCCAATTCACAGAACAAAACTTAAGAAAATTTCTCTAACCACACCACCTAGCAAATACTGATACTACATTCTCTATTGTTAAGTGTCTGGTTTCATGAGATTTGAGGGTAATTTAAAATCAGTACGTTTATAGTCATTACACCACAACATTTTCATAGCAAGTAACATGAGCCACACTTGGAATTACTCTTGAACACACAACAGTTTCAGCTACTGAACAAAAAGGCAGTTCCTCTAGCGGTTAAATCAGCAATTAACTTTTGTATATAATAAATGTTTTTATATTTATTTATATATCCATACCAAGACAATGAATGTTACTAAACGGGCTTGCAGGGAAAAAAATGGTATTGCATGACAATGAATCTTTCCTACCTTGTCACTTTAGGAGATTAATGAAAAACAGAGGGAGAGAGAAAGAGAAAGAAAGAGAGAAAGTTTCCCTTCCATAAAGAATCAGGAAGAAAGGAATGAATATAAAGAGTATATTGACACGACAGTGGATCCAATCCCATTCAGAGCGTCACATCAGAATTTCCTATCCCTTATCTCATTTACTTGTCAACACAAAAGTATTTTAAAGCCACCACAGAATGGCAAAGTTAATCCAAAAGACAGAACTAGTCTCACGTAGCTGAAGGTAAGAAACATACAGTGGAACCTACAGCTGATACACTTCACAGAACCGGATTATTCTGCACTAGTTTTTCTTAGACCTCACTATATGAAGTCCTTTCAGACAGAAAAATAATGGTGGTGGTGTGTGGGCATCTTTCAAGTAGCATTCACTTATTTTAATAAAGCCTTCTCAAGACTTGCAAACCTGCTTACTGCCTCCCTTTATAAAAGGTATTATTCTGCCAGGTGGTTTATCCAGACTCCCACAAGCTTTAATTATCTCTTCACTTAATGAGTACAGTAGCTGATCTAGATTTATTGCCGTAGCTAGAAGCTTGTGTGAATAAAATATCAGTTCTGTTTGTGATGTGGCAGTTATCTTTGTTTGCAGACTCTTCTAATTACTTCCAGGTCATTAAGCCCATCTCCAGCAGATATTTTACTGTCATTAGAAAAAGTGGTATAATGACACTAAAAAAGTCAATGAGTACAGGGGAAAAAAAAAAGTCAGAAAAGGTCAAAATAAGGCTCAAACCTGTTGCTTGATCCACTTGTTCACTGAAAGGTCGCCTCCATTACCAACATTTTCTTGTACCGATCCATCAGTCCTTTCTTGAGTCGTTTGTTTGTGATGTATTTTAAAAAGGCATAGCCATGGGTATTTCAGCAATAATTAGATTCTGCCACTTCAGCTATCCAGTCAGTGGCCATGATTGTAATTCCAAAGGAAGATTTCCAAATGCAATGTCACAGAACATCTAAAAAAGTGCAGTTTAACCTAGATGTTCAATTGACCACTGTGAACAATTAGGGCTGTCAGCGTAAGTGGATGAAACTATGCATTAAAATCTCTTTTGGTATTGTTCTAAATCAAAGGATAATCTGACTTCAACCATCATGTTTGAATTTGCAAACTAACTACATCTCTTCCGTTTCCTTTCAAGAGGAGTTGTTCCTACAATTTAAAAGATTGCCAACATATTCTTTGAGAAATACTTCAGTCCTTAAAAACAAAAAGCCATTATTCAGTACTCCCAAAAAATGAACCACACAGCTTCATATTAAGTGTCAATTTTCAAGAGGATTCTGACCCCACCGGCTAGGTGCATGGTGTTGCTTTTCATTCCCTAATAGCCAGGTATGTATAGGTATAGTTTGTAAAGGCAGAAAGAAAGAGTTAAAACATGTAGTTTCAGCTTTGGACTTAGACTTAAGTAAGGAGAACTGAAATAAGGAAGATTTAAAGGGCAAAATCTATTGAAAAATGTACCTTCACACTATGCCTAACATCACAATTACCAGAACTCATCACTCAAAGAGGATACCATAGTGAAAAATTTCCTGCTAGTGTTTGCATTTCCATCTCTCATTTTTTTTCATCTGGTCCCTCCCTGTTAGGCAGATGTCACCTTAAGCTCAAGATAATAGTTTTACATCTTTTGATAAAAAGATTTCCCCAATAATAAATAAGAAGCCCAGGGCTGTGTAGCGTAATCAGAACATTGAGTCCACTAGGTTTGTTTTCCAAGGTATGCTTGTGCACGATTGCTCTTTGATTCATCCGGATTTGGAAGAAAGTCATAATGGTAGCACAAGTTTGTACTTTCATTTGTACAGTTCCCGTTCTGTTCAAGTATGTACTGACAGTGCACATTGGTCCCTTTCTCTCACACTTTGAATTTTAGCTCCCTAAAACATGCTGCTCTAGCAAATGAATGATGGCAGTCACCATAATACAAAAAACACTCCAACATCATCTTCCACCCCTTAACAGAATCACCAATATCAGACCATGTACTTAAGTTTCATAGTTCAGTGAAGGGAAAGGATGTGGCCAGTGAAGTTCCCTATATTAAACACACCAAATCAGCATATACACTGTAACTGTAAAATGAGTATTACTATAATTTCTGAATCAGCCATCCCATGTCATCACTCAAGAAGTGATCATCTACGGATCACTGACACATATGAAGCTATGGAAAACACTGTACGTTCTCTGTCGAGTGCGCTAGTCACTGTACCAAAAGAAAACAAAGTTTTACAGAACCAGAGGCTGGGGAATGCAGAAGAAGGAACTGCACTGTGAGGTGACTATGAAAGCAGGTAAGTCACTACTGCACTAAGAGGAAATGATTTATATCAATGTTCCATTGGAACACTATGCATTTTACATACTGTTTTTTTTCCCAAAGGCCAAAGACAGATACAGATTTTCCCTGGCACTTCCCTTTCCCCCAAAATCAGTAGCAGCAGTCACTGGGCTTTGCTCCTTCCCTCCTTTTACTCTCCAACTCCCTGAGATCTCAGGCAGCCAGGGCTCCAGAGCTCTGACAGTCCCCTGCGTAATTATTAAGAATCCATTGGCAGCCATTTAAGTCCTTTCTCAAGCCTTACCCTATAGCTTCAGATTTAATTCCAATTCCTCAGAGTCTGAGCAGATTGTATTCCTGGAGATACTTCCTTAGATATATTTCTTTTCTCTGCAGTACTCCAAACAGACACTGCTTGATAACCTTTTCAATTCTTCATTTACTACTGTAGGTCACTAGAACAGAAGAAATGGTCTTTCTCACTAGACATATATTTTACAGTGTCACAGACACAACAAAATGATTCATAATCACCTAGGGCTACACTGGTCTTTCCTTTGTCCCAGATACTGAAAGATGTATTTTCTTTATTGAAAAGATGGGAAAGATATTGAAAATGCATCCTTCAGCTCAGAATGCTTAAATAATCTTAGTTCCTTTTTTGTATTCTTTGTATGTCCATTCACTTGCAGGCTGCAATGATTATAAATCAAACAGCATCACATCCAATCGCACTCCAAAGTCATAATTTAAAGGATAAATAACCATATATGTTTAGGGGTGTCTTAGTGATGCTATAAAAACGTAAAATTTCCATGTTCTAATCAGAGATGCCCTAGCAGAGAGTTTGGCAAGTCTCTCTCACCGTGGGCTATTAAGAAACCACTGGAATGTGAAGTAACTCTTCTTGGAAAAGGAATTTAATAATACAATCTTTATAATGCCAGGGAGTTGTCAAATCACTCATAGATTGCATGCATTCTATTCCTTTGTCCAAGCTAAATATGCATTAGAAAAAGTCGCAAGATGGAGTTATTAATAAAAAGCCATTCTGTTTCAAAGAAAATTTATGTTCGTAGCCTGACAGACACACCAGATTGGGTAATTTATCTCCTTGGCAAAAACTGTGTGTGTCACTCATTTCTTTTTTTAAATATACAATCTTATACCTGTTATTAAACAGCCCGTAAATCGTAAATAGCAGAGCCTCCAAAAAGCATTTAATCCAGAAAGAACTCCCATTTTGTAACTGAACAGTAGCTTCAACCTCAAAAGAAATCTGATGTAGTATGATAAACTCCCAGTTATGTTATCTATGCAATTTCTTTTGCAAAAACATCCAAGAAATAAAGCATTAACCACAAAAACAGTTCCAGAAGGTATAACCTATGTTGTTGACCTTGGGCTTTCGGTAATCGCCTTACCAACAAGACATGCACCTGTCACTGAGCTAGTTTATATTACATTTCAGAGTCAAATCACTGGATTTGCAAGATACGATCTTTGGTCCTGATTTTGATCCAGCTCACCCAGTTGACTACAGTAGAGTGGCCTTAAGATATACTAACAAACATAAGGATACAGGAAATTAAAAAACAATACTGACTATAACTTTGCTTCCCATTCTTGTGCAAATCATTTAATCAGTGATGTGAGCAGGATACCGCCACTGCATTTTCCTCCTTTCAGTTCTTTTTTTCTACCAAAGCCTAAATTAATGGCTTTTCCTTCAAACCTAGCAGGTGTTCCAGCTCCAAGGTCCTTTAAGACCACACAACTGTGGTCATGGAAGCCAGTGATAAGAATCCTAAGTTAACCTGGAATTTTCAATAGTATAGAATTAGATGTCAAGTTCTTCTTAATTTTCATGCATTTGCTTTAGACCAATTGGAAAATCTTAGGGCTTTACAAGTTAAAACCAACCATTAAATTCCAGGTGGAAAGACAACAACAAGTAGTGCACTGGCAACACACTGCCACCAGAAAGCTCTGTTCAGAGATGAGACTCCTTTTTCTACATAGTCTAGAATACCTCTTGAAGAATAATGAGGTGATTAAGTTTTAGGAATGTAAGGACTACAGAAGATGAGAAAATGAAATCCTTTGAAAATGAGAGAAATGGAACTACTTTATCGTAACAATTTATTGTGTCATGTTACTTAACAGTATCAGAAACTGCTAGGTACAAAAGCTGTAATGAATGTCGCAAAATTTTTGACAAAAAAAAAACCAATATGGGTATTAAAACAACAACCCGAATCCTGCACCCCATCCTTACAAAATTAAACAGAGCTGTTGTGTTTGTCTTGTAAAACACTAGCTCCATCCCTAATGCTGATTCCCGTGTGCTTTACTGGGTTCTAAATGGGAAATATTTCGACACCTGTTTCAACTTAAATCAGACATTTTAAGGCCATTGACTTCATTTGAACTGAAGCACAATTGCATAGACTCAAGTTTATATGCTTTTCCAAGACTGACATCCACTATTTAGCAACCTGCATTAACCTCCACAATGCAAGATCACAACTCTTACCAGCGACAAGAAAACAAGTGCATACGTCACTGAAACCACCTGCACAACTGTCTCAGCAAAGATCATCTTTAGGTGGTCAAAAAGAGAAAGACGATGAATGATTAAAGCAACCCTTGCTACCAATCGCTTCCATGCAAAAAAAAAAACCTCACGTGGGAAAGGAGAGAGACATATTTACAGTGCCTAAATTCAAGCCACGATTTTTATGTTGAAGGTGGGGGACTAGCTACCGATCAAAGAATGCTATGCAAGTGCTCTAGAAAAGCACTAATCCTGCAAGGCTCCCAGAACATCTAATCTCCTAACCTGAGCATCTTAATCAGATTCTTACTCTGTAGAAACAAACATCCTTACTTCAAACCCTTGCTGTCTCGCGCGCGCGCATGTGTGTGTGTGTGTGTGTGTGTGTAAGTGCGCGTAAAAAAACACTCAGTGTGCTGGACCATGTAGCTGTCTCCACTATGTTCCACCTCTAGGAGCAACCATCCTAAATCAGCAGTCAAAAAAAAAAACAAAAAACAAAAAACAAAAAACAAACCAAGCCCAAACCAAACAGAAGATTTAGCCAAGAAGCTGTCTACCCACATGGTCACAAAGAAATCAGGTGTTTTACTGGATTAACAAAAAAAATGCAGATCAAAAATATCACTGTTCAGAGATTTGTGGTTCCTGAATAAGCACAACGTTCTGTATTGTGGCTAGAAATGTTGCATATAATAAAGAAATTATTATTAAAAAGATACAAAAACTTGTAAAAAAGGCTCATATTAAATATAACTTTACAAGAACTGTTATTAAAGAACTAATTAACTCATTATTTTGAGGATTAAAGTGGCTATTTAGACTACATTATATATTATTATTATGCCATATTATATATAATGCTTGTATTAACAATGTGTTTAAATTCAGTCTGTAACTAAATATATTTATTGTAAGGTATCTAACATGAAGTCATCCAGACAGGAAACTGAGAAAAGGATTTCAAACACTCTGGTTTTGCTTTCCAATAGAGAGTAAGTTCTTTTGTTCCCACTTAAATAACTGATTGGAATCAGCGTTTCAAACTCCTTACCTTTGTATCCTACAGATATTTCATCACTTACACGTTTAGTTCCTAAGCTTTAAATAATGATAAATAGGTCAAACTCAGTATCAAATGATCTATTATGCAGTACAGAAACTTTGGCCAGCCAATTTTCTCTGACTAGTTCTGTAAGTCTATTTCTCTTCTTTTCGCATACTAGCTTCTCTAAAGGACTATGAATCAATCACTTTTCCTAAAGTGATTTTTAGAGTTATTTCAGGGACACTAAGCAATTGCAAAGGATGTTCCAAAGCATCTAATATTCTTTTTCCTCCTTGAAAAAATAGTTAGATCTGAAATACGTGATTGTAATGGTTTAGAAACATTGTTTTCTTGCTACCACTTTTTGATTACTAGTATATTAATATACATATATATAGTACACACTAACATATGTGACTATATAACAATGATCCATACGAAACGTTTTATGCTGAATAGTACATTTTGGGTATAATTCTAGATAGGGAGAAGCCCAATCTGAGTTTGTATTTAGAACTAAGATTAAGCTCGTATGGAACCAGGGTTTTGGTTGAAGCTTATATCTATTAAAAACCTTTTCAGACTTCTGTATCAGTAAGTTTCCTATTACCACCCAAGCTGAGTTAAAATTACCCAGAAATGCATAGCCTATTGATACTTACTGCTTAAATATACAAAAGGTTCAATCAGATAAATTACCAGTTCTCGTGGGTTTACTTTTCTTGCACAGAGTACATTAGACTATTGCCTTTTACAATATTTAACTAAACAATTCTATCAATTATCCTGAGCAAATATGCAAATACAACCATAGCTGCTTCATGCAGTGTTTTCAGACTTAGCATTCATTAAAAACTCTGCTAGACTGTGTAGAATATTAAATTCATTTTGCAAACATAGCAATTGTCTTACCTAAAAAACCTGTTCCTTATAATTAAAACATTTGCTCTTATTTGGCACTTTTCCCTCTGTAAGTTGAATTAAGAAGCTAGAAAAGGCTCCCCTGCAGTATTGATAGGTCTGGTATCTGGGGGTGGAAACACCCAGGGCTGGGTTGTGGTTTATTTCCCCCCTGAATGAGAAAGATATAGTTAACCACCAACAAAACTGTATCTCTAATCTCACTCACACAACAATGGCTTGTAAAACCCATTGCCACAAGATATTACTGGAACAAAGGCCTTGGTATTATACACTGGATATTACAGACTGGATACCTACACTATATTATAGACTGGATACCTACACAGAAAATGAGAACTCTACATTTACAGTGGCAGAATTAAAAAAGGCAAGCTTTTTGGAAGGGATTCAAGCTCCCGTACCATGGTTTTGCCTGACACTGTTACAGGGCTGCTTATGCCACGATACATCCAGGATGTTTCGGATTAATCTTGAGATTGTACTCGACCCCACTGAACTGCCTTTCCACCTACATTTGGTAGAGACTATCAAATGCATCTATGCAGCATTGCATTTTCTCTGAGCCCAACATAAATGTACATCAGGTATCCTACACGAAAGTAGGTATCTCCTAAGCATCCGTACACGGATTTGCTGTGTCCATCCCTGGACTCCCTGCTGCAGCACCCCTAAAATTCAACCTCCTAATAGAACAGAGAGTTTGGAAGTGAGTGGAAGCAGGTCTACATTCAAGTGAAAATTCAACAGGGTTTCCACATGCAGGCTGAATTGCTGTCAAGATCTGAGTTTTGAGGCTTACAGTTCAGATACTTGGCAATATGAGCTCAATAATAATCTTCCTTTTCCAAAAGACTAAGTTCCACTATTGGAGATGGTATACTGAAATAAATACCCAGCAGAGTAAATACACTCATGGTACAATCTGACATAGCAATCGCCATAGTAATCAGCAAACACAGTGCACTCTTCTCTACTAACAGCATTAGCTTAAGTTATCTATATTAGAATTAATCTCAAGGACAACTAGCTTCCGCAAAGCAATTACACTGCAAAATAACGCTTGAGCTGGATGGTACAGTGGTATTAACAGCTTAGTCCACACTACATTACCAGCTCAAATTAGCAGAAGCATCCAGGTTTCAATCCTATCTTGACAGCTACAACATTTTGAAACTTTGTGCATTCAACGGAAGAGGCATACAGACACAGACAAAATACAGCAAAAGCATGTCCCACATCCCTCAGTAAAAAGCAGATTTATTATCTTACGTATGCAATGTTGGAAAATAAACTGAATTCCATAAACATACATAAAAGGTTGATGTGCTGTGTCTGAAGATCTTACCAGCATGAGACAAGTCAGGATGGGCAACAATGCATTGGACTCATAGACCTTAGTAAGGGAAGCAGAGAGGTAAAGAACAGATTTCACGGTGTTCCTCCTATGTCACTTAAAACTTACTCTCTGAAACATTAAGCAGTAAGAATCTCTGAATTAACTGAAGCCACTTGCATGGACAGTCTTTGAAGAGACAATCTTCACATTGTTCTAGACAATTTTAAGAAGATTTTGCTGGACTGTTTTTTCCATTTATCTCCACACTGACTTAGTAAAAACCAGTAAAAAGCCAAAAGTGATTAGGGTTTTTTTGTTTGTTTGAATGTCACAAGATCTCAGGATCCACCTAGAGAGCAAGCAAGACTCCTAAAGCAAACTGAAAGCTTTTCTTTCCTGTGGTATGTTTAAGTAGACTATGGTTATAGGCTGGTTATACCAGCCTTTCATACCCGTAACATCCAATTTAAGTCAAGAGAAGCGAATTGTCACATGCACAGATACAGCTTTATAACAAGTACTCGCTGCAGGAAGAACAGAGCAACCTTTGTGGACCAGGTTGTCACTTAGAAGACTAATCAGGAGAGAAAATGCTAGAAAGCTTCTAAAGAAATGATCCAAGTCAAACTAACTTACTATGAAGTATCACCTTGTATTGGTGTGGAGCAGGTCTGCTTTTAATTCCAATATATTTTAATGGTATTTTTCTTCTGTTTTAAGGTAAATCTGTGCCTGGATATGATTCTTTTTTAAAGAAAACTTTTGAACACCTTTTTAAAACATTAGAAATGTGTACCACTTTTCTAAGCAGTTTTAAATGGACCTACACTTTACATAGGACTACCGGTTCCATATTTATACAGTGGCACCACTGGCAACTAATTAAAAAAAAGTGCAATTTTATGCTGAAAATGTTTACTGGAGTACCTTCATGAGAAAATTATCCTTCACAGAAGGAAAACCATTGTTTGACTTTTTAAAAATAGGTTACTAGTAAATCTGTTTATCAATAAACAATAATTTAAGATATTATTTTAAGATCTTATATGCATAAACAGTATTTCTACAATTAAAGATAAACATAAAGTTTTAAAGCAGAAATGCAGCTTAGGAATTCTACTATTTTTCCCTTCTTCCATAATCCATAGCTGAAAGCTAAAATAAAAGTGCAAACCACTAAAACCATGGAATCATATGTTGAAACTGCATCCTGAGCATCCTAAAGTGTTTGGTGGGTTACGTTTGATACATAACACATTGTCAAGAGCAATTCCTGTTCTTGTCACAATAGCTTTGTAGCTATTTAGGAAATTTAGTCACTTGAGCAAGTCTTTGCACATAAATAAAGACTGGGAACGTGAAAGAGAAAGCATTTTTGAGACTTTTAAAAGAGGTAAGAGATTAAACAGAATGTATTTCTCCATATTATGGGTTCTGTGTACTGAAAAGTAGTGTTACATTTTTCTTTACAGGCCAGTATTTGTGTTTGTCAAATTAGAAGGCAACGGTAAGATCTAAAATATTTTATTTTTTGAACAGTCTGAAATGGTGCACTCGTGAAAGCCACAAAGGCGGTAACAATAACAGCAATCACTCAGAGGTTTCCTGTGTGTTCCAGTGCATGGCGTTCATCCTCTAAGATATGAGAACTGTCATGGTTTAACCCCAGTTGGCAACCAAGCACCACACAGCTGCTCACTCACCCTCGCCCTTGGTGGGATGCAGGAGAGAATTGGAAGGGCAAAAGTAAGAA
>NW_009188586.1:0-593 GCF_000690835.1 Fulmarus glacialis
GGAGGAGGGGACATGTGCCCCAGAGCCCTCACACACCCTTGCGCTGCTTGACTTCCACCACCTATTTTTTTAACCAATGTTTTAGCTCCTCTTTGGTAGCTGACCTGGGCTTTTATCCCAAATAAAGAGGCCAAGAACATCCCCAGCGTTGAAGCCTTTTAATTTCCCCATTCAGGTGGGGTGGCAGGAGAGGGCTAGGCAGTGGCAGAGGGAGACAGGCGGGAGCCAAACGCATCATGGGGCAGCAAACGGGCACCAGCCACCAGCTGCAGCCGGGGAGGTCCAAACCCCAAAGCCAACAAACAAACCCCCACGAACATCCAGCCCTGCGGGTGCAGCCCAGCTCATGGCAGCAGGTAAAGATCCCAGTGTCTGGGGTTGGGGAGCACCGGGAGGGGGACACCACCATTAGCACATCCCGACCCATCCTCATCCCTCATCCTCACCCCCTCCTCGCCCGCCACAGGGGCAGCATGAGCACGACCAAGGAGGAGAAATTCCTCATGCTGGAAGAGTTCAGCCTCTGCAAGGACATCTTCATCCCCAAGAGCGGCCGGTACAAGAACAAACTGGACTGGCAGTGTGCCTGGGAG
>NW_009188586.1:896-1257 GCF_000690835.1 Fulmarus glacialis
CGTGCCACCCGGGACGGGGGTGTGTTCTGCCCCATGGGGACCCCACCAGTCTCCGACCCTGCACCAGAGAGCCTCCTTGGTGCAGCCGACGGAGAGCCCGACTCCAAGGAGAGCTTGCTCCTGGTGGGACCCCAGACCAGTGTGGAAAAGAGTTGGACGCCTCCTCGCATGGCCCCGCAGCCCCAGCTTGCCCGCGGCTGAGCTGCTCCCAGCGGCAGCTCCCCGTCCCACCTTGCCGCAGGGCTGGGGTGCAGCGGGGATGGCCCTGGTGCTGCCAGCCAGCTCCCCAGAGCCCCTCATGTCCTTCCGTATCAAGCGCTTGCTGAGCCCAACGCTGGTGTGGCTGTGCCTCGGCGAGACG
>NW_009188586.1:1995-2858 GCF_000690835.1 Fulmarus glacialis
GCTTCTCCTTTGCTGTGGACAAGCTGTCCAAAACCCACATTTTTCCAAGAGAAAAGCTCTCTCGCTCTCCCTACTGGTCCCAGCTCCCTCACTGGGGTACCTGTGCCCTGCCCTGCTCCCACCGGCTGCTGCAGCACATGGAGGCGGCTCGGGGGAAAAGGCCGAATCCTGCAGGGTTAAGCTTTTGAGAGGCTGCGGTACTGCTGGCAGGGAGCAGTCCTGGGGTCTGCTTTCAACATCACCGACCCGTTCTAGCAGCCCAGCACCCCAAAGTGGCCAGGCTGGGAGGGCCACGCGGCGATGGCCGGGGCACTGGTGGGAGAGAAAGGGCAGGAGCAGGCGGTTACCCGCAGCTCCGTGTCCCCTCGCCAGCTCTAATGGGTTTCACTGCTCCGCTCAGGGAGCCCTTTGGTGCCAGAGTGGTCCCAGCCCAGCCTTTGGGGCTGTGTGGCACAGCCGGGAAGCAGTGGGAGAAGCAGAGCTAACTGCAGACAGAGATCCTAAAGCTGCAGAAGGAGAAGAACCTGCTGGAGAAGGAGAAGCTCCTCCTGGAAATTGTCAAACTCCGCAGGGAGCTGGGCCCCTGACGGTCCTCTGCAGGCCCAGGGCCATGGTCCCCACTGCGGGGACAGGGACAGCCCGCTCCCCCGGGGATGGGCACTGGCTGCCCACCTGCAGCCAGGGTCCCACGGGAGGAGGCTGGGACGGCAATGCCATGAGCTGCCCTCTCCTTCCCACCTCCTTTCCCAGACCTGGGACTGTGCCCTCCTTGGGCTCCCTCCTGCCTGCCTCCGTGCCCTCAGCCAGCCCGGCAAGAGCCAGCCCCGGCACAGTGCGTCATCCTGCCGCAGGAGCCTCGTCCC
>NW_009188586.1:3019-3551 GCF_000690835.1 Fulmarus glacialis
TGAGTAAAGGTGTTCTCTGTGGGACGAGCGCCCGGTGCTGTGCCTGGCAGGGGTGGGACTGAAGTCACCCCAGGGGTGGTTTGGGGGTGCAGGCAGGTGCCGAGGCGGGTGCCGAGGCTGCCTGCACAGCGTCTCGGCTGTGGGTACCACTGGCCAAGGCTGGACGAGGAATCTCACCAGCGAGGTGACATCACGCCAGGTGAGGAGTGGGGAATGGTAGCAGCGCAGTCCAGCATCGCCCAGCCTGTCCCCACACCCTCCAGGGGGGGCTGCCGAGCAAAGCCCGGCGGCTGGCCCCGGCCACCCACCAGCATCCTCGCCCACATGCAGACTGTGGGTGCCTATGTTTAATTTCTCTCTGCAAACCGCAACACACAGCTGAGCCACCCTTCACGCCTCGCCCAACAGCTCACTGCAGTCGGGCTGGCCCAAACGCACAGAGGGAGGATGCTATCTCCATCCTCATGTTGCTCGCCAATGGCAGCTCGTTGCACAGCGTGATGTCATGGCTGAGCATGACATCATTGCATTG
>NW_009188586.1:3596-3966 GCF_000690835.1 Fulmarus glacialis
TCCGAGTGAGAAGATGATGCAGCGATGACATCATTGCATTGTCCTCCCATGTCACCGCTGCATCATCTTCTCACTCGGATTTACCCTCAGCGTGGTGTTCTTCCACCCTTAACCACCATGCTTTAGCAATTCCCTTATTTTTAATCTTTATAAGCAGCGTTTTCTTCCCATTGTTCAACAAAATACTTAATGGAAAACACAGGGAGTCAGCTCCAAGGGCGAGCAGCAAGCCTGCAGAAGGGTGAAATTATAAAAGACACCACATTTTTATTTCATTCCCCACCTCCCCAGAGAGAAGCAGTGGCAAGGGGAGGCTCAGCTCACCTTCCCGGGGGGATGCTACACGAAGATGAGAGCTGGCGGGGGGCAG
>NW_009188587.1:0-20781 GCF_000690835.1 Fulmarus glacialis
TTGTTTGTGGTGGCATTGCTGATTCTGGTAGAAATACCCTCCGTAACTGACAGATGCAGTGGAAACCGATGTATTTCTGTTGGCAGGGACATGTCGTAGCTGTTGCTTTTCAGTATACTTGCAGTTTGGAGAGACTGCAATGTTCTCCAGAGGTCCCACTTACACATTTCATACGCATGCTGAAATCACGCTGTGCGTGGTTTACAGCAGTATATGTTGCTTTCCATAATTGCTTCTTGTAGCATGATCAGTAGGGTCTCAGTTCACCCAGTGCCTGCTGACTACAGCTGAAGACCGCTGCTGTAGTTAAGGGCTTTTCTGGGTCATATGCTAGAAGTCAGTGAAAGGAATTGTATGTTAGCCTTGTTTCCATTTCACCGTCAACGTAAAGCCTTAAGCGTAAGCATAAGTCAGCGTGCAGTGTCATTAGTCAAATGAGAAATTGCATCTTTTTCATCTAGTGAAAATATATATAAACTGCTCTATTAGGAAGTTAGAACTTAAATTAAAAATACTTAGTTTGAACTGCACAACAGGAAGTGTGTTAGTGATGTTGGTTAAAATAAGAAGTCCTTTAAGGGTATGCTCATATTACAGAGAGATTCTGCCTGTAAGTTGGCTAAGGGTGCAGTACTGCACCCCATTGTAGTTTTTAGATTTGGATGGTGGTAGATGTCAGAAAACTTCTGACAAGGAGGGCAGGATAGTCTCTCTTTGCTTGAATGAGGTCCTCATCAGAGTGACATTGTGTGTTTTATCTTGTAATTTTAACTGCTTTGGGCAGTCATAGAGTAGACAGCTGTAAAGTTGGAACATTCCAAAATGGCGTTATCTGTTAGTAGCGTATATGAACTATGTTGGACCTTTATTCAGTGTGGTGCATCCTGTGCTTTTTTTGATCATGGAGACAGACTCTGTCTTCCCTTCTTCACTGCCATTGCCTTTGGTAGGGTGTTCAGTGTGGCAGTAACATAAATCACACTTGGGCTTGCATACGGAGCATTTTTGTGGACATACCATGGGTGATCAGAACAAACGCTGGACTTGTTATGGAGGGAGCAAAATTGCAGGAGATAAAAGCCTGGAGGAGGCCTTTATCTGGTGGACAAATATGGTATACCTTTATCTCTCTACATTTTGGGCTACGTTAGCAAGGCCATAGCCATTAGATCGAGGAAGTATTTATTACCCTCTTTTCAGAACTTTTGAGACCACAAGTCCAGTTTAGAGCCCCACAATACAAGAAAGATGCCGACGAACTGGAAGGGGTGCAGAGAAGGGCCACCGACGTTGTTGGGTGGCTGGAGCACGTGGTGTCTGCGGAAAGGCTGAGGGAGCTGTATAATGTTTAGCCTGAAGAAGAGAGGGCTTAAAGGGGATCTTACCGCTGCTCTTAATGAGTGGTTATAGAGAGGGGGGAGTTAGACTCTTCTCAGCAAAGGGATAGGAGGCAACAGGCACAAATTGCAGTAAGGGGAATTCTAACTAGAATAAGGAAAAACATATTCGCCATGAGGATGGTCAAGCACTGGATCAGGGACCCAGAGATGCAGTAGGATCTCCATCCATGGAGATACTACAAACTGGACTGGACACGGCCCTGAGCAACCTGATCTAACTCCTTAGTTAGCAAGAGGTTGGACAAGTGCTGTCCAATGAGTCTTTCCAATATAAATTATTCTATGATTCTCTTCAAGATGAGGAAACAATGTTGTTCAGAGTAGAGTTGACTGTCCCTAAGAGAAGGCAGTACTTTAGATGTTACCCTGTGGTTGGCAGCAAAGAAGATGTCGGATTTTAATTTCTATTACAGGTTAGTGCGTAGATATGCAAGTAAACTTATAAAACTGCAATGATTGCATCTGAGGTATTGCATCTAACATTACAGGCAAAAGGACAAGCAATATTTTGCAAGGCTGACATGTGTGGACAGGACTTTAAATTTACTTGATGAGGATTTTGTGTTTGGAGAAAGCCATAAACAATTAAAAATATAATATGTGGGAGAGTATAACTTTAAGTAATCTTTAAAGCTATATAAACACCTCTGAGTTTTGCAAAATGTTTCTGTGCCATAACCCATGCTCCATATTGTTCTGTAGCTAGTAGGTGGAACCACTGGAGAAGTCCAGGCATAACAATCTGATAAATATTGTAGTGTTGAATGCTACTCCTAAATCCTGCTTGGTCTCACAAGTTGTATTTCTTGTACCTGCTGTGGGTGTTTGCTGCCTGACAGGTTCTGGAGTTCGGCTCTGGCAACTGGAACGAGAAAGAACTTTCTCTTGCTCTCCCACATGCTCGCGCTCTCCCATCCTTTCCCCCTAATTCACACCCCCAAAGACAGGTGCATGAAATCAGTGAAGTGCATGTCACTAACGCTACGTGCTTATACATCACTGAAGATAAATGAGCTGCTTGTCACATTGTCCTCAAGAACATGCTGAGGAGCAAAATGTTGTAAGCCTGAATTAGTGGAAAAGGCATGGATCGTGGGAGCAAAGTCCTTGTCACGAGATCAGCTTTCTTCTCGTTAATAGGAGTTATCTTGAGCAATATGGATAGAGGCCAATTTCAAAACAGAAGGAAAAGGAACATCCTTGCTCTATTAGAATGGGAGATAAAATTGAGACTGGAAAATAAGTGAAATGAGTTCTGCTCTAGTACATGTTTCAACATCTCACAGCAAATGTGGAGTAAAACTGATCTGCTTCATAGTTTTTGTTGTCATTGGGGTTCTGATAGTATTAGCAAAATTACCTTCTGAATTTCAGTCACTTTTTGCTTGCAAAAACAGAGCAAGAGTAAAGGAGATAAAAGATATATGTCTGTCTAGGCATAGGAATTCTGCAATCATACATGCTGCAAGTCACATTTTAATAAAAAACCAAAACACAACAACCCCAAGCTTAGATTCTTATTGTTCTTAATCCGTTTCTCTCTACAAGCCTACGTTATAGTTGCAACATGTTTTTCTTCTTGGTCCTGACTAACAGTTAATTCAAGTCTTGACCAAAACTTTATTCTAGACTAGGATAACTTTTTCCCCCCGAGGTATTATTTCTGTTGTTCTAGAACTGTAGCTAAGATAGCCAAGCATACAGGTTGTCTCATGTTTGTAAGATGAAGTGAATAGCAAGTTTTCCCCTAAATCGTACAAAGCTAAGAAAAAAGTGTTGCTCCAGAATTACAGAAAGCCTGAAATATCAGCCCAGAGAGGTTTAGCCCTGAAACTTCTTAGGAGCTGGCATTGGAGAAGAGAGATTCTTACACATAGACACAGGAAAGCCAGAGCAGTTAAAACTTTTAGAGGACTTTTTGTGATCTTTTTAACTTGTCCTTTCTGCTGACCCTCTGTGTTGTGCTCTGGGACTTGGCGTTTCACTGTCTGTAAATTTCCAGGTACAGTTAAAGGCCTCTACAGGAGTGAGACCTGCTTATTTGAGACCATCTTCTTCCTGAGTTATCATATGCTTGTGGTTAGTGGAAGTGTTCAGTAGATTTTTTTATAGCACTGGATTTGAGATTGTACTGTTTCCTGTTCTAGTAAGTGCTTGGGAAAAGGTTTTGAGTGTATTGTGTAGAACAATAAATTAGACTAATCAATACAGCTTTCTAAAAATCAAAAATACAGTATAAATTGGTATTGGTAACAGTAGAAATGTTCTGGATTTGCGTAAGTTGAACAGTTTTTAATGAGATAAAATCTTAGCCTGAGATTAAGCAATTGCACTCTCTTTCTCAGTTAGAATTGTCAGTATTTCCACTACACAAAAGAAAAGGACTGAGAAAATGAAGTAAAAGTTTTGCTGTACGAACCATTATGTTTCTAATAGGTGCTGCTGGGATGTGGGGTAATATGGTATATGAATAAAATGCATCAGAGAGGTTTTTTGTATGATTAAACAGAATAGACAGGTCTATCTTATTTGAGGATTTATTAATCTGCCTTTTTTTTTTTTTTTTTTTTTTAATTAAACAGGAGATGATAGGTGGAAATGAGTCCTGTACTGCAGGACCGATACCTATGTCCTACTTAACCTGCCTGACTTACATTCTGGGAGAATGGACTGGCGTGGAGCATATTGAAGATTATCTGAGTTATGCAGTCTACCTTTTATGGGTGCTTTTTCCACTCGCAGTAGTTTTTCTACTTCCGGGAGTTCTCGTCATCCTTTTCTACACTTCCATTCTCCTCCTTCATATTTATAAAAGGAAGAATGAACTAAAGGAAGCTTATTCCAATGATGTTTGGGATGGTGCAAAACAAATGTTGGCTACCCTATGGGATGGACATGGAAGAATATGGCATGGTAAGCAAGAGCTGACTTTTCATTGAAAACTGCTGAAGCTCTTATTCCTGGTTTGCCTTTCAAGATTATCAATATATGTCTGATTGTTGCTGCTGTTGCATGAAATCTAAAATTCAGGCAATTTTTTTTTCTGTTTTATCAATGACTGCCAGTGGTGCTTGGGAGAAAAAAAGCCATTGAGACTTTTTTGGATGTAAAATTTTTTGTCTTATGCATTTATTGCTTTGCTGCTACAAAGTGAGATCTTTCATCCAGTTGAATATAGATGCAATTTTTAATTTTTTTTTTTATTTTTTACTTTTTATAACTACTCCTGGATTTCCTCATTCCAGGAGGTCCTGAAATGATTGCTATGTTAAAAATTAAATCAAATAACTATATTATTTCAGAGTCAATATATGAACACTGGAAGTTAAATGCCAGTTCCCTGATAGCTAGTATGTCAGCACATGTTAACGTAAATTAATTGCACTTAACCAGCCTTTTACATATAATGCCAAATGATGGCTAAAAGGAGCACTTAGTGTCAGTTCACTCACTAATTGCTACTTCAAATTGACTTTAGAGCGCAAAACTGTTACAGAACCCTACTTTTTAAATTTTCTTTCTGTCTATGTATTTTTTGACAACTACTTTCTCTACTAGAATGTCAAAACTAAGGGCTCTGTTCCTTGTCCTTCTACTATTATTTCCTTTATAAAGACAGACTTAATAAATGATTTGACTTTTCTTTTACGGAAATCATAAGCCTCTTTCAGAACCGTTCAGTCTAGATGCAGCTAAAGGAGAAAGATGTTTAAGAGCAATTTACATAAAGAACAAATCCTTCTTGAAAATCATCTCTATTTGTTCTCTAGTCAAAGGGAAGCAGGTTTTCAAGGCATTGATAACCAGATGGTGCAGCGGCTGTATCAGATGGGCTTTGTAAGACTAAGATGTAACTTCCAAATCTAGGAAAGTACACTAGATCAAAATCAACAGCTACATCAAAGAGCTTAAAATGCTCACGTACAATAAAAAGCTATTTACTTTTTTTCATAAGAAAATGATTTTTTAAGGCCTTGACTCTTTTCATCCTTAGTAACTTTTTCTTTTTATAAGGTCTAACTTTTTATTTGCACAGAAAAGATTCTTATCCAGTCCCTCACTGACAGTTGTGACTTTTTTCTGCCCTGCCAGCTGCTTCCATGTTCTCTATACACTTCTCTTGCTGAAGAATGAAATGTTTTGCGATTCTTTTTTTCCCCCCACCTGATTAATCAATATATCATAGGAAGAACTTTTCATCCTGAAATCTCAAAGCATTGGAAAAAAAAAAAACCCAAACCAACCCCACAACCAAAAAGTCCCGAACCAAAAGCCAAAACTGTTGTGTGATACTTGTAACTTTACATATACTATGGAAATGCTAGATGTAGGTATCATTCTGTTTATGATTGGCTGGCATGGAGCACAGTTAGTGGTCACTTGGGATGGTACAGATGATATGCTTGCAATATGTTGCAGAGCTCCACAGGTATAGGAAGTAAAATGGAGGGAGAAGAGCCAAGAGTACCTTCAGAATTAAAAAAAAAATTAATGGAATGGGCATTGCAGACCTGATTAACTTTGGAAGAAGTGAGGAGTTTGGGTTGATTTTTTTTTTGTTTTTTTTTTTTTTATTATTTAAAAAAACCCCAAACACAAACAAGATACTGTAACAATACTGCTCAATATTAACTGGATATGTTTTATACTGATGCATTTTGATATTTTGTGTTAACTGAATATATTCTTCTCTGTTAACTTAATTAGAAATGTAAGTTCAGTAAGAAATTTGTGTGTGTTTATGTATGTTTCAATTAAGCATATAAAGCCCCAAATAGCTTTTAGTACTTAGTGATGGAGAATGAAGCAAGTATAACTGTGAGGAAAATAACAAAGATAAGCTTCATACCCTGGAGTAAAAAGAGACATGTAAATGGATGTTGTCATGTCAAATCTTCTTAAACAGTTATTAGTGACAACGAACTTTGAAAAGTAAATAATAGCTTGAAATAGTTGTGTTTCACCACTCCTATCCAATCCTTATTTTGATTTCTCTTGAATGATTGATTCAGAGGACTCTGCAGCCTTGAAGACTGAACACTTTGCTCTTACCACTTCTCCATAGCTATCGATTTCAGTTTGTCAACTTGCTGCAAGATAGTTTCTTTGGGATAGAATTGCATCAAACTTTGACATCTGTTGTGCCTTTAAATCCTAACAGGTTATGAGCTTCATGGTGCCAAAAATATTCCTGAAGGACCAGCGCTTATTGTGTTTTATCATGGAGCTACTCCTGCTGACTATGTCTATTTCATGGCTAGACTTCTTATACAAAGGAAGAGATACTGCCACGTAGTAGCTGATCATTTCGTCTTTAGATTACCAGGTAACATACTTCATTATAAACAAATCAGTTTGAAAACTCTTAATTTTTTTTTTTTTACCGCCTAATTAATAAAAATTGTGCTACAGGAACACAGCTCTCAGAACAGACATTCAGACAAATTTGGTGAAAATGGTGAAGCACAGCCGTCTCTAACATGTTCTTTATAAACAAGAATGAGTTTATCAGACTGGCCGTTGCGAGGATGGGTCATACTCCTGGCTGGGCAAGACCTTCCAACAAGTCTAGGATGTTTAGAAACAAAGAGAAGGAGATTGTAGGAGAAACAGTTGTCTCTGTATTAATCGGTAGCAAAGATTTTAAGAAGATGTTTCTTTTTTTATTAATATAGGCAGAATGCCTATTAATATAGGCAGATTTCTTAATGAGATTAAGAAATAGACTGCTTGGAAGCAATGCCCTTAAAGTTGACAATATTAGTCTGGGGAGGTGATGTATTTTCGTATTCTACCCAGTTGAATATGGTGGGCAGTGAAACCTGTCCCCAAGAAGACTGTTCCAAGTAGAATCTTTTTGGCAGGAAAGCTGTAGAAGCGTCCAACAAGTTTGTGTGACACGTGGTGAAGCATGAAGAAAATGAAAAATATGTTTAGGGCAAGATTTTGGTTGGCCAGCCTAGTGAAAAACACTGCTGATTGGTGAAATTAATTATGTGAGGGGTTTGGTTTTTGTGTGTATGAAATACAGTAGTACCCAGTTCTTTTCCCAAGTTCAGTTTGTGACTAAAAACCTCATAATTCATTTTGTGAATTTACAGGAGTGTTCTGTAGTGTACTGATGCTTTTAGTGCAAACAACTCATATCAGAAAACTGTCCTTTTGCCAGTATAGTTTTATCTCAGACTTAATCTCTGAAAACTGAACTTTTTCATACTGATAACAGCATGGCCTTGCCTCTACAAGTGCTTTTGCCAGCAGACTAGGATTTGTCAGTTGATTATCAAATCTTTTGCATACAGCTGACTAACGTAACCTATTTTGTAATTTAGATTTGGCTCCATATTGTATCTATTAATACTTACGCACAGTTGTTTATCAAATGGGAGATTATTTTTTCTCCATTTCTGCTTTAAAATAAGATTCTAAGCGTGGGTATGCTTATGAGTCCCCCAAATATTGTTTAGTAGCATTGCAGAGACATCTGGCTGAATGGCTGGTCTCAAAGAATTGGGTTTAGCAGTACAATGTCTAGCTAATACCTGGTTTCTACAGGCATTCATCAGGGATTGATACTGGGACCAGTGCTGCTTAATGTTTTTATTGCACACCTGGATGAGGGGTTGGAGCGTGCTTATCATTCATTGATGATACCAAACTGGGGGAGCAGTCGATACACTAGGGATTAGAGCTGGTATTCAGAGTGCCTTCACAGAAATGAACTGACAGAAACATCACAAAGTTCAGCAAAAGCAGATGTGAAGTTGTGCATCTGGGATGGAGCAATCCCATGCAACAGTATCATGGGTAGAAGATGGCTTTGCAGGAAAGGACTTTGGCATTCTAGCGGACAGCAAGTTGAACGCAGCTCAGCAGCGTGCCCTTGCAGCAAAGAAGATGAACTGCAAGCTGAGCTTATTTTAGCTTGAGTATAGCCAGCAGGTTGAGTGAAGAGGTTTTTTCCCCTTGGCTTGTCACCTGTGCAAGCACATCTTGCAATATGGTGTCTGGTTTTGGACTCCCCCGTACAAGACAGACATTGACACACTAGAGCGTGTTCAGTGGATGATGCAGGGCTGGAGCACACAATGTATGAGGAGAGGCTGGGAGAACTGGATTTGTTTCGTCTGTACCAGATAAGGGTGGGGAACGGTATTATTGCTGTCTTCAGCGACCTAACAGGAGGGTGCAGAGAAGAGGGAGTCAGACTCTTCTCACAGGTGCACAGTGATAGAATGAGAAGCAACAGAGACAAGTTGCAACAGAGGAAATTTTGATTAGATGTGTGGAAAGGTATTGTACCATGAGGGTGATCAGGCACCTGAACAGATTGCCTAGACAAGTTGGGGAATCTCCATCGCTGGAGACTTTCAAAACTCTGCTGGGTGAGGCCCTGAGCAGCCTGATCTAGTTGGACCCGCTTTGAGTGGGAGGTTGGACTAGATGACCTTCAGAGGTCCCTTTCTACCTACATAATTCTATGGTTCTGAGAGTGAATTAAGGCTCTTCAGGGAAGACAAGCCCAAAGAGCCCAGATAATGTTCTGGATTGTGTTTCAAAATCTGCACAATAATCTATGACTGGCAACCCAGATAGATGCTGCTTCTCTTGGGAATCAAACCGGAAAGACTGCCATAATTTTATCCTAATACTAAGACTGCCTGATCTTGATTAAGTCTTCAGATTAAATTGGATGCCTTTTCAGAAGATGTTTTAGTTAACCAAAAGTTATTATGCTCAATGCAGGAGAAACTGGGGGGGGTGAGGTAGGGGATGGGTTTGGCGAGTCTGTAGGCTGTTAGACACACTTGCATTAGATGATTAGATGAATCTTCTGTTTTTATGATTATTGAATTTACTATGAATAGCTGTGAGGAATGGCTTGTCCCATGAATCTGACTGTCAGGTCTGTGCCAGTATGCAATTGCCACTATGCAGTCTTGTTGCATCCTCTGCATTGGACACTGCTGTCTGAATTAACTGCAGTTAACTGGAGTGTGTTTGTAAAATGTTGCTGTGCCTCCTAAGGGATGCATGAGTCTGCAAGGGGTCAAACATGCCTCTCCCTACTGCTTATTCTTGAAAGATACAGCTTGATAACTTATGGAAGGGAATCTAACCTAATAGGAGACCTCCTATAGATATCTGGAGATTCCTGTTGAACATTGCCTAATGCATCTTTGTTTCATGTTGATGCAAAAGGAAATTACTTCATTGTCTCAATTTATACTGTATCAATACTATGTAAGGTTCTGTTGCTTGTGTTTTGGGTCAGAAGGATATGGTCCTGTGGCTTCTTTTTTTCCTTTTTCTTTTAAATACTAGTGGTTAGTCACAGGAAAAAAAACATTCCAATGGTTTCTGGTTCTTTTGGATTCTTAGCTGTGTAATGCTCAGGAATACATTGATTTGTCTAAGGTTGAGTTAAGAGAAAATCTTTTCCCAAAAAGTGCAGTGAGGACTGAGATATCACTTGTGTTCTTCTCCATCACCCTCTCCTATAATATGAGCCGTGTTTCCTTCCTAGCGTTATCTGGGAGCCCTCTTTAAAAGGTTGCCTGCTATTTTAGGGATCTAAGACAGTCCTTCCCCTGTAATGTCCTAGAGGAAAGGAGCCGTGGCTTCTTGTCTATTACATATACAAGGTGTTGCAAAGTGTCTTGTGGACTAGATATTCTGCAGATACACATGCGTGGTTACTGGTTACCTACAATTGTGGAAGGTTGGATTCAGTGGTCTAAATGATTCCTCTCTGTCTGTGGTCCTAAAGGTCAACCATAGAAAAACAATGACGTCCTTTCCATCTTGCTACCAGGTAGCTGACAGCCCCTATGTTACAGTCGCTGGGGCTAAGTTAGAGAAATGTATATGGTGCGCTTATTGAGATAAGTGTTAAATGCATTACTGGGTACTTTCCAAAGGGTTTTCAAACATCGGTGTGGACACAATGTTGTGGAAAATAGGAGAAGAGTATGCTGGGGCAAAGGGCAGAGTCCAGGTTGAACTGTGGAATAAAATTAGTTTTGGACTTCTTGGTATTTGGAAAAATTAGCATCCCTTCATGCTCTGGAAAGCTGAAAAACTGTGGTTAGATAATTTTGAGAGTTGTTTTGTTGTTTAAAGTGGAAAAATAGATTCTTGGTCACTTTTATGCAACAACCAGGTGCTACCCCAGTGTTTCTTCTGACTCCATGATGACCTTTGCTTTGGGCACAGAGTACCCTGGCTCTCCCTTCAGGGCCACTGCACTAGTTCCTGTCTCTCTGCTGCTCTAAAGGAGCCAGGTTCTTCCTCTTTGCTACTGGGGCAGAGATATTGATAATAATGTGTGATCTGCTGGCTAGGCTATGAGGTACAGCTCAGAATATAAGGTTTATACTAAAAGTCAAGAGGGGAAATATGGCTGAGAAATTTTGTGAAGACTTGAAACCCCACCCCACCGCTATTCTGTATTATAAATTTTTGCCTGTATTCTGTCTATATTCTGCTCTTTTTTTTCTGACCTATGAACTGGACAGGCTCATGGTGTTGTTCTATCACACACCACATCCCCCCCCGCGCTTCCCTAGCACATCCAATGCAGAAAAGAAAACTATCTTCACAGCTTCTGCTTCCCTGGAGTCTCTTTTCCTGCTCGGCTCAACCCTTCTCATGACTGTTTTGTCTCTCTCCTGAACTCATTGACAGAAAGGACTTAGAGACAGGCACCTTCTTACCACCAGGTACATTCCAGACAGCTTTAATTAGTTTGGGAGTGTAAAACGTTGTAAAAACCAGGTATTGAAGATCCCACAAACAAATTAAGAGGAATTAAATTACTTTAGGAAAACTCTCTTTCAAGTGTCCTCTGTGCAAATGCTACTAGATGAAGACTGTTAGTGTCATCAGCAGTGTGCGAGGCAGGCACAACAGAATATGAGAGAGATGTAATGCAGCTTGTGTTCTGTTGTCATGTTTATGGACAGATCCTGATTGTGTAGAGATATAAATCAGGAGTAATTATACTCACACCAACTACAAAGACTAGTTAGAGATCAGAGTTTAGTTAAGAATAAACTAATGATACGCTGCCTCATGCTCTCCTTCCCAAGCCCTTAGTTTATGTGGGCTGCAAGAGAAGGCAGATCTCTGTAGTCTTAACTATATTTGGACTCTTCTTCAGCGTGTGTGTGTGTGTGTAACAAATGTGTGTTCGTAGTAACAACTATTCATTTGTTAATCTGAGGTTAAAAAATGAAGATCTATTAATGACGGGCAAACTCGACTAGATCAGTTCTGTGTCCTTGTCTATGGCTGATGAGGTTGTTTGCCTTAGTGGGAAACTTCAAGAAAGAGAAGTAATCTTTCCCATACTGCTCAGTCATCTAAAGTTCCCATTTTGGTATGCAGTACTCATAAATACTGTGTAAATTTAAGATTTATTCAGCCAAGTGAGCATGATTGATTTCCTGCAAACAGAGGTTTATGCTAGTTATGTTCTTTCAGATTAGACTAGTTGTCTAAATTGATCAGGTATGTGTTCATTTGATGCTTGTAACCAAATTTTTGATGTTCTGCTGTTTCTTGAAGAGTAGGGTCAGTATGACATTTCAAATTCAAGATGATATGAGGAGTTTATGTAACTTCATAGTTAAAAACTTCAGTAAATGAAAAATCTTAACCTAAGATGAATATACCCAATCCAGGCTTGCCAGATGCCTCTTTGCGTGAAAGGCCATCCAGGTACTCACAGACTGAACCAGGGAGTCAATTCCTGCAGTGATCCGTAACACAGAGAATGCCGCATTTTCTTTGTCATTCTCCTTGTGCACAGACTGCTCTTTGTTTGCCAAAGTTAACAAAACCAAAACCCACAACAATTTGCTGGTATTTTCTCTTGTTGCACTTTATTAGGACTGTGCTACATTTGAGAAGTAGAGCTTGGGCAAGGAGCCAGTGTCCTGGAGCTCCTTTGGAGGGACACATGAAAGATGTCACAGAGCGCTTGCCAGTTTTTTCCAGTTTAGTCCTGATTGTGAGATAGCACCTGACTTTACTGTGACAAAAAGCCACTGAAAACCCTAAATCTTCAACTTTTTAGACCAAAATTTATAAGCAGGACTTAATGCTTCAGTCCCTCTAGAAACGTCTTTGATTTGGGATTACAGGTTATTAGACAAGTAAGTTTTAGTCATTGTGTTCTGTGTTGGGAATCTGTACTCAATGGTAGTATGAATTAACATTTTCTGAATTAATATTATCTTACCCTACAGGTTTTAAATTATTACTTGATGTACATGGAGTTATGCATGGACCAAAAGAAGAATGTGTCAGTGCTCTGAAAAAGGGCTATCTGATAGCCATTGCCCCAGGTGGAGTTCGGGAAGCACTCTTTAGTGATGAAATGTATACTATTATCTGGGGTAATCGGAAGGGCTTTGCTCAGGTGGCCATTGATGCAAAAGTGGTAAGTATGACAGATCACAGAAGAGAAGCAAAGAATGCTAACTTATTAGTACTTTCTTCCAGGGAGAGCTGTTTTGATTATCATACATTTGGTGTTACATTGCTGAGTGTCATGAGTATGGTCTACTTGCTCTCATAACTACATTTCAAGACTCTTTTTGTTGCTTTCGAGAAGAAGGCTTTGGAGTCAGCTAAGAATAGTGTGGTCAGGAAATCCAGAGTTTAAAAGAATGACAGATGAAATCCAGGGTGGTTTCTACATTACAAGCTTGTGCTGTTTTACATGTGCCTGGTCAGGATTGTAATGGCTCAACCCCTGACACAGAGTGATTGGGAAGGAATCATACATCAACATTTCTGTTTCCCCTATCGCTGAAGTATGCTGTGACCCAGCACAGTATAGACTTACTGGGACTATGTACTGTATTGGCATTTTAAGGTAGTAAGGGATGTCTATGGCATACAGCAGCAGCAGGAGATGCTGTTCACTAGCGTGAACTGTCTCTTCAATTCTAATATATAGAATATGGGACCAACTGTGAAAGGCACATAAGTGTATGATATATTTGAATTGTAACTATTTTAATAATCGTTTCAGAGTCCCTCTCATTCTATATTTGTATTTGAAAGATCGGTGCATATGTCTGTAGGTCTGCATATACCTAATTTGAAAGTAAGTCTCACACCAAGAGTTTTATATTTAGGTACTGTCAAAGAGAGACTAGTTAAATCTCTGGATTTTATACAGAAATAGAATACTTCTAAGATGCAATTTTAAGTGTGTGTCACTTTTCTCAGGAGGAAAATAACACTGTTTAAACAGGATATTTTCAACAGATTTAGATTTTACTAATGTATTGCAATAGCATATAAAAGGCCATACTTGGGATTCAACTGTGGTTGTACTAGTTATATTTATTTTATTGAATGTGTGTTCAGTTCCCTTTACGCGCTCACAAAGGTCTTGCAGCTTCATTGCCCCCTGAAAAAACACCTGAGAGATGCAGTAGAATAGCAATAGTGTCAGAGGCAGGCTGAAAGTTGGGAAAATATCTTTATTTAGATTAAAGATGAACTTTAAGTCACCTTTAATCGTGAGCATAACTCCTCATGAAAAGAAAAATGTGTCTAAAACGTCAGAAAAATGTGTCTAAAACTGGGACCTTCAACTTCTTGAAGCTGTATGGCTTCAGCAGTTTGTTTGCCAGGATTTTTGTCATATAAACCAACTTGGTACATACAAAAATCTCTACCTCTATGTCAAAAGTAAGATGTTCCAAATAAGATGGTTCTAGAATATAGAAGTTTGTTACCATTCAGGTTAGGCAACCGCGCTTCTTTTTATTCTCTGTAGTTGCATTGGATTCTTTACAGACTTTCTCCCCCTCAAAAAAACCCCAAAACAACCAACTTGATACCTTCTGAAAAGTTTAATTTACTAGCTCATCTCCATGCTTGTTTAAAAAAGTTTGAAAGAATCTGAATGTTTGAAAATCCCATAGAGTTCTGTATTTCTGATGATGTTATGTACAGTGAGTACATACTATAAAGTGATATTAAAAAACTTCATGTAGTAGCTGACCCCTCCCAGTTCTTGTAAATCTTGTTAGCTGTTTGCAAGTCCAAAAACAGCAGTAAAAATTTGAAATATTCAACACCATTCCAAATATTCATCAGCAGAAATAAATCATGGACATGTATTGAATATGATACATCATGTGTGGAGCAATACAATCAGCATAGCAGAGACAAATCAGTTTAGGGTCCCAACCCTGTGAATTCTTCCCTTTGAGCATAACTACAAATTAGGTAAGAGGTTTAACCACTTACGAAACAACTGTGCAAACACTGCTAGACGAGGGAAGGCCTAAACGCTCCATAGATTCTGGAAGCCTGAACTGCTTTGAGAAAATGGACTTGCTGTGAAACACTGACTGAAATCTCTTGGTATTCTCCAGCTTGAAACCTCATGGCAGAATGTCGCAGAAGAACTTAAGAATACTTGTTTTGCTCTCTATATCTCCTTGTCTGAGAAACACTTCTGAAATTAATTTGCTTGTTGGGTTTAAGTGAGGTAGAAGGTTTTTAGATAGTGCTATCTTCATTAAATTCTTAATTTTTTTTTTTCCCTCCTAGCCCATCATTCCTATGTTTACACAAAATGTTCGAGAAGGCGTTAGGACGTTAGGAGGAATAAGTAAGATATTTTCTATTTTTTTGTAGTTTATTTTTCCGTATGTGTCTAGCCTATCTCTGTAGAAATAATCCCCGTATAAATTTGAGATTTGACACAGCCTTGTTTCTGGAGGTTTGCTCTCTGGTAGAGTTCAGAGATGTTATTAGGATTTAATATCAGCATTAGATATGGTATTGGCTCATCTAAGTTACTGTCCACATAACAGTGTGCCTTCACAGAAGCAGTAGAAGAAAGGAAAAAGGAGCCAGAAAAAGGCAAATAGATTTAGAGCACTTTTTTTCTCTGCTTATATCTGCCAGGCCAACTCTAGGTTTTCTGCTGTCTGTTAAGAAGCAAAGCAAACAGGGGTTTGCAACTGACACGTAATTTCTTTAAATGTCCTCCTAAGGCTCTGTGTTTACACCTCTACCTGTACTTAAACTTTGAATGGTTTGAAATATATTTAATCTGTGGTTGGTTCACTATTCAGCACTAGACCTGTGTTTCCTCACAAAACCTTGCATTTGCCTGCTCTCTTTCCTCATCTCTATGGGACTTCCAGTCAGCACACGAATAGATGGGTATATGTCTGAAGTGTCCACCTCTGGGATGATTAGAATCCACATCGCTGCTGATCTGCTAGTGTTAAACCCCCTTTTTTTTATATTCTTCAACTTACTATCTAGCAGAAACGGCCTGAACAGTCTCCTCCACGCCACATGTTCTGCCTCAAGTATGGTATCATAATCTTCATCAGAGGACTGCAAGGCAAAACAGTTCTGTTTCTCTCCCCCTCTAATTAAAAGCTATATATTGCATGGAGAAAGCCAAGGCATCAGATGTAGATGTGCAGAATAATTCACATATTCGTCAGGTTGTACAAAAATAAAGAGCAATTAATTGTTGCTGTGTTCAGGAGAATCTTCCCAAACAAGCGGAAATTGAAGCCAGTATCATTCATGCTACTTGTATTCTACAGCAGAGGTGCTAGAGGAATTGAATTCTGTTGATCACTGGAGGCGTTACGCCAGTTTCAGTAGTTTTGGAATATTCTTCGTTCTTACAGGTTGTGTACAGAAAATTCCACGTCTTGGTCAGTAAGGATTTTCTTATGCCAACACCTCAGTTAAAGGAATTTCTTGTCTAAAACTGAGAGAGAGAATATTAGCACGCATTCTGCAAGGAATCTATTCCGGGTGCATTTGGGTTAGATGCTTAGAAGGTGGTGTGTGGGGAAGAAGATGTGTCCTCTTAGAGCTGATTGAAATACCTGGTTTTTCTTTCTTTTTATATTGTTTCACTGCAACCAGTGTGATCTGAAAGAGCAATTCAGTGGTTTAGCATGACTGGTCTTTAGGCAGATAAGACTATTTCTGATCCTCTAGACCTCAGCGGGACTGAACAGAACAGTCTTCCAATACTAGTTTCTTACACTAACCTGTAAAATTAGCTGAACTGTAACCTGTATTGTGTAGCATTCCCTTCCTCTCCAGAGAGGCAGCTGCTGGATTTTTCTCCTCTTCTTCCTTCTCTTTGCAGCTACTCTTTGGAGGAGAGATTTCACACCAAGTTAGGGTGGAAACAAGTTTAATGTTAGCATTAACGCAGCTTTTAAGAAATGAAAGTCAAGGGTAGAATAGCACTTGAGATGACACGTTGTTTGAGAATCTGGGTCAGGGGCTGGATTACTTGAGAAGCCAGTTTCAGTTTTAAGACATACTGGGAAAAAAACTTCACAGAATAATCTCTCTCTCTCTCTCTCTCTCTCTCCCTCTTCCCCCCACCGCCCTTCTTGCCCCCTTTTCCTTCTCCTGCTTTCCCACTCCCCCCTAAATTTTTTCACATTAGAAATACTTAGGTCACTATATGAACGTATTAGATTGCCAATAGTTCCTGTGTACGGTGGGTTTCCAGTCAAGCTTCGTACATTTATTGGAGAACCCATTCCATATGAACCAAATGTAACTGCTGAGGAACTAACTGCGAAGGTAAGATAGATATGCATATATATATATTTAAAATACTGACTGTTCTGTTAGAAAACACTGGAATATTCTTGTCAAGTGATTTCTGCCTTGGAGCTAGTTACAGAAGTTGGTGGAATCATGGTAAGCTTTGGACTTGCTTAACTCTGAATGCCCTTCTTAAATGCTATTTTTTTATTACTACACCTTGCAGATGTTCTAGGCCTTTTAAAGTCAATACTGCACCCTATATTTGCTTTGAGAAACAACTTGCTTTAGGAACTGAAGAAGTTCAGTCAGATAAGACTGCTCTGGGTTGATAAAGACATAAGCACTTTACTCAGAGAAAGGGTTCTTGTTCTTGGTCTTTTCAGAAAGATACTAATGAAGCCTTTCAAATATAGCAAATCTGTGTTCACAAACTGTTGAAATTCCATACAATAAAAAAATCAAGGTAAATAATTTCACTGCTTTGTACCGTGTGTTTCCATTTCTATTTCCTCCAACTTCACACCCAACAAATTAACTTTTGAATGTTCCCCTAGTTCAGATTTAGGTGGTTTATAGAAAGGATTGTCAGGTCCTCATGTTAATTCAGTTTATTAATCGATTTCACAGTGCAGAGACAAAACAGTTAAGTGATGGAGCAGTCAGATGGAGGGGGCTGAAATAGCCATTTTTGAAAGCTTCACAGATGGTCACTTTTAGCATTCTGAAAACTTCACTTGAGAGAAAGAGATTTTTTTTCTTGACTATGCAGGTGTTGGTTCAGTTGTCTCTCCTCATCTGTTTACCCTCTGATTAGATCTCTGCAAAATGACATCTTAAGATCTGCATTATCTTATGCCCTGGTTATGGAAAACTGATTGTTTCTTTTGGGGGTTCAGTCTGACAGGACTTCAGGACTGTTGGCTTTCAGGAGAGAACGTGTGTTTAAATGACTTGCAAACACGCTTCGGCATTTTACATTTGTGCCAACCCTCACTTGCTTCTGACTTAAGTGCAAATTCTGCTAGATAAAGCCCCTAGAATGTGAATCTCCTAGAATCCTAGTTAGAGTGATTTTAAAATTGTATCTCATGTTTCAGGCTATGGCACAGTATGTATTTTCCCATTATGTATAGGAAAAATTAAGCTCAAATTTTTTACCAAATAGGAATTTTAGATCTGTAGAGACACTTAGGACCAGATCTATAAAGAGATGTGGTCAGGAACCTTCTCCCAGGACTTAACAGTAGATCACATACTTCATATAAACAGTGGGAGCTTGTACCAAGAATCAGTTTTCCCCTTCCTGACCACTGGTTTACAAAGGCAAATAGTTCTCTGTTCTGTCTCTGGCCTTAAGAATTCAGTAGTCTGTTCTTCCCTAGGCAGAATAGGAAGGTTATGGCATGTCCTCACCATAGCTTTTGCATATTGCCCTGGTTTTGAATGTTCACTGTAGAGCTTTTAAGAATGGTTGCTATTAATTTCTTGGCCTGCTGTGTTTTTGAGTGGAAGTGAATGCTGCTGTCATATGCAGTATTTTAGGTGTGGTCTACATGTGCTTTACAGGACCAGCTCCTTTAGGGGACTTGGGTGCAAGAACAACCAAATGTGCTGAGACACAATTGTGTTTCCAGTGCTGCTTCTCAGCGTGTGTAGAAGCAAAGTTCTTGCATACAGGAAGAGTGTTATTGATACAAACCTGGACATAGGCAGAAGTTTCTGAGTTCCAGTACAGCATACAGTTCCAGTACACCGACATGCTTTACAGATCTAGGTCTCTTCGTTAATTTACTCCATCGTCATTTTACTATTGCATATCACTAATAGAGCTTGTGAACACAGCTACCAGAGATAAAAGATACTAGTTTGTTGGTCTGTTTCTTGACAGTGATCCCACAAACACATCCTATGGGCTTAAATATGGAAAAATAGTATTTTGCAGTAGTTCTGCGACATTTGAAAGGATGAAAAAGAGCTTAGAAATTGTGTTAATGTATGAACAATATAAAGATGACTTAATCTGACCAAAACCTTTTCTCTTTCCTTACAGACAAAAGCAGCACTCCAAGCTCTAATAGAAAAACATCAGAAAATACCAGGAAATATATTTAGGGCTTTAATGGAACGATTTCAAACACGAAAGAAAGACGATTAAGGTCTTCTGAATAAACTACTATTTAGTTTAATATTCTTAAAGTCATATTTGTAACTTATTAATTCTTCTAATAATAGGTTTTAAATACTGTCCTAATGATACTGCTGTATAATTTAAGGTATAAGACACTTTTCCTTGCCCTTCCCCCTGTCCAGTATCAAGCTCAGGAACACAAACTTCAAATCATTCGTAATGGGGCAAAGCTTAGTTTTTGATAAATGCATTCCTACCTTGAAAGTGTTTTTTTTTTTCAAAAATGACACTACAAGTCTTTATGTACATGGTCTCTTGTCTTTTTTTTTTTGTCGTTTTTCCCCCCGCCACACCTATGGTTGCTCTTTAAACTGAATGTTAGACCTGCTGTAGAGCTAGGGTCTTACAGTCTTGATCATCGTCACTGTAACTAGGTTTTGCAGGCCAGGTTAATGCCATACAGCATTTATGAAAACTTCCTTTATGTTGTTACTCTTGTGCTGCTGGAAAACAGTCAACCTTCTGTGGCCTGTAGAACCTCTAGCTATGCCTGCAAAACCTACAGTGACAGCGCTTAGTTTTACTGCGGTGAGTTCAGAAAGAGTTTGCAGGAGTGAAAATTGATTAGAGAACTGCAGTGAACCAAGGAAGTTTGTTACAGAAACCACTCTGATGCAGTGAATGAGAACCCTACAGCACAACTGCTGTTCCAAGCCAAGCCATATTGGATATCTGCCCTTGAGTAGAGAGTTGTCCCGTATACTTCTCAGTGAATCTGCAAATTCTCCTTTGAAAGAATGAGCCAAGCATTTAAACTTTAACAAGAGGAAATGAGAATACTGTTTAGTAACATGAGCTTATAAAGCTTTATTTTGAAGGAAGGAAAAAATTAGTGCAACACTCCTTTTAAAAGTAGTAGTTCTTTTGAAAAACAGAATAGACATTCCCAAATACCCTTTAAATCTAGTGTATGTGTAAACTGTAAAACATCCATATACTTCAAACACAGTTATTTACATAAGTTATTAAATCAGGGTTGAGAGGGAAATCCTATATACTTTCCTTAAGTGAAAACAATTGAATGAACACGAGACACTTGCAGGATTGGGCTTTTGTGCACTCACACTAAATTATATTATTATATTTTTTCTGAACTAAAGCCTATGCTTTTATTGTCCAAATAGGAAATATCTGAAATGTTTCTTCTGACTGCCAGTAAGTTTAATCTACAGTTCTTAAATTAACATCTGGGAACTCTTTAGTTTTGGGATGAGAACAAATTCCTTAAGGAAAGACAAAAAAGGTGTTTCCTATATTACAAGGTCTCCTTTCAATATTGTTGAGGTTTGACCTGTTCTTACACGCCCCCCGCCCCCCAAAAAAAACCCCAAACAAAAACCCGACAAATTCCTTAAGGAAAGACAAAAAAAGGTGTTTGCTGTATTACAAGGTCTCCTTTCAATATTGTTGGGGTTTGACCTGTTCTTACACCCCCCCACCCCCCAAAAAAAACCCCAAACAAAAACCCTTCAACTTTTGAAAGAGCAGTTGCATTCAATTTAGTATCCATTCCTCCCACTATTTAAGCACATGCTTTACTTTATACTTTTAAATGTGTAAATTAGTGAGATTACATAAGTGCATGTGGATGATGCCCTATGTCGGAAAAATATTGCT
>NW_009188587.1:20840-38382 GCF_000690835.1 Fulmarus glacialis
GTGATGTTATTTTATATCAAAAGCATTTTATGTGGTGTTGAATTAAATTTTTTAAACCTTGGGGAAGAATCATGTTGTATAAAAGCAAATGCCGGGTTTTATTTGAAGGAAAAATTGTGTTCTTTTTAATTTATTGGAATGTTTTTAAAAAATACTAAGTTAACACAGTATGTCATTAAAAGTGATAATGCCAAATTCCTACATCAGAGTATAACTTATGTATGACTTTGTTTTTACTGTCCATCTTGAGGAAAATGTACATCAGTCTATATTGTGAAATTCTCCAAGGCAGCTGAACATATTTTTTGTGGAGGTTGCGTATATGTAAAAGAAAACTCAGTCTAAAAGGTTCATAACTTATGTATGACTTTGTTTTTACTGTCCATCTTGAGGAAAATGTACATCAGTCTATATTGTGAAATTCTCCAAGGCAGCTGAACATATTTTTTGTGGAGGTTGCGTATATGTAAAAGAAAACTCAGACTAAAAGGTTCTGTTATACATGAACAGACCTTTATGATCTGAGACTTTGTAAAATTTATTTTACTAAATATGTGGGCTGTTTGATGCAGTTTTGGCCCTTTAAGTATTGAAAGATGAGTATTAAAAAATGAAGGGCAGTATTGGTACTCTTTAAGTGTTCATATTTGTATAGGCCTTTCATATTTATTTCTATATATAAAATAATGTATAGAAGACGCCATTCGAATAAAATTGACAACTGGAACAGTCTTCTGAAGTTTTGTGTTGTGTTTGAACTAAATGAAATTACACATGGCCACTGAACCTTCAGTGGTTTTGAGCAGTGTGTAATACCCTTGAGAAGCTCTTCTTGCCTAGTGTCTGAGTAAGGGGTGGAAGGATCAAAGCCCCAGAAGGAATGAATTAAAGAAAAAATAATTCAGACAACAGTGGAATAAAGGACGAAAGTCACATAAGCAATAAGGTCCAGGTTTTAATAGTTGTAATCAGTGCTGCAGGAGGCCTTACAGGCACTGCAATACCGCTATAGTTACATTTAAGATTCCACAACAGAAAATATGTCATAAATACTGACTAGTAAGGTTTATTTGTACATATTTGGTGTGTGAATGATTACCTACTTTATTTCCTTGAAAAAGGGGACAGATCTGGAGAGACTCTTAGAAGTAAGGCTGCAGACCAGGCTTCGTTTTACCTGATTCGGTTTACTGTGTGTTAGGCAGCAGGTTTTAAAGGAAATTTTAGCAGCATTTAGCAGACTAGACAGCTGATTGCCTGGTTAGCCTTTGGATACACTGAAGACGTTCCAGGTTTCTCCATGCGAACAGCATGGATGTGCATTTTTAGGTAGTTTTGAAGTAGAAATAGGCTGACTGCTGTACTGACAGGTATTTGTCATTATCTCTCAGCAAGACCCAAATCTCCTACTGGCCAATTTACTGTCCTGTTGTGTAATAGCAGAGCTCAGTCTGAACATCTATTATTAGGATGCTTTCATATGAAATTAATCACTGCAAATGCAAGGTAGAGCAGTTAATTAGCATTATCAACACAATTGCGTGGTTCATCCGGTATTGCCTTTGCTGTACAAGTGTACGATTATGTTTCTTCATCCTATTACTCTGTGGAGAAAGATACAGCTATGGTGACACTTAATGTGTTAGCTCTACGGTGCTTAATCCCTATTAAGCCCGTCATAGATGCTAAACTGCTTTTTTTGTGTTATTTCTGCACCATAAAATTATGGTACCAAAAGTAAATGTGGAAGTGCATGGAATTGCTCCATGAGTGTAGTAGCACAGAAAATACATGTTAAGTAAGATAATCCCCCAAAACATGCCTGCTGAAACTTCATGAGACAATCTGATGTCACTTACTTTCTGAACTCTATTAATTTCACTTCAGGTCTATGAAGGCCCTTGCCAGCAACAGAGATAACGTGTTTCTACAACACAGATCAATGATGCTAATGCCTTTTTGTATATATGTTTTTTAAATTCAGAACTAGCCCAAATGAATGGTAGTCTCAACACAAATTACTTTTCTCACCATGGGTTATTTGCAGTATTTGCTTGTCTGCTTTTTTTGAGTAATTTTGTTTTGCACAGACGGTTGCAAATTTACCACTTACTACCTTGAATTTTGCTGCAGCATGCATTGAGCGCATACCATCTGTTGGTTCCTGAAACATTTTAAAGTTGTTATAGTGATCTCTTCATGTCAGAAAATTGGTCACAAAAGTGTAATAAACTTTTGAACTCTAGGGAGAATTTTTTTAAAAACAAAACTGTTTGCTCACACTTCTTGCTTTTGCTTGTGTGTCTGAAACATTACAAGAAGGTAAGATGCCGTTTGGAATTAACATCAGGCTGCATATATAAGGCAGATGCAATATTTGTTTCCCCACCGTGGAGCCGGGTCGGCTGCTGTAGAGCAGATCCTATTCCACCAGGCCTTCTGTTGCGGCCATCACATGAGAGAAAGCCCACCACTCCCTGCTGTCCGTGCTAGTTACTATAACGAGAGAGCGCAGCATGATTCTTCAGATCACCTTTGGATCCTGTTTTCTAGCTAAACCCACTGCATGCTCTGGAAACGTGATATGTCAGAGTTCTAACAAAATACAGAGGGGAGTATTGTATTACTCAGAGAAGATCTTAAAAAAAAATGAAGTTAAAAGGCAAGAAATGGAACCATTTTTACCTAATTCCTTTTAATGGGAATCAGAATGTGCCAAACATCAGGGAGGGTAGGAATTTACAATTTTGTGTCTACCTTTACAGGGAGTTTGTGGCAGATGAATTGGGATGTGTCCTGTTGCAGACGTGGCTGATCTTCATACGTTCCAGACTGGGGTTTGCTTTTCTTCCGGTAGTGTTTTCTTATGGTCAGGTCTACGCTGTGCTCAGAGCACCTCCAGTCTTCCTTCAGTTACTTCTCAAGTGGGAACAGCAATGGAGACCCTAATGAACATTTGTTTGTTCTCTTTTTGAGCTATTTGAAGTCTACCAAAGGTACCTAGAAACATTTCTGAGCTCCTATTTCAACTGCTGTGATGGAGCTGCCAGCCCTCCAGACACTTCTTTAATGGTCAGATTTCTCCTTAGCATATAAAAACCACTCTCCTGACAGATCCACCAAAGCTTTTGAATGTCCTGTCCATTCAGAAATGGATTAATTTTCTTTTCCCTGTCATGCAGTGGATTAATTTTCTTAACTAGTGGGCACAGCAGTTGCAGGCTTGCTTGGTTAATGGTTTTTACCATAGATTTCCACATTCCAGACAGGCTTTTTGGTATCTTGATCTTGCTTTGTGAGAGCAAGTTCAGGGAAAAGGCTGACTGCAACTTGGCTCAGTCCCTGAAGGCATTAATGGAAATATAAACCAAGCCCCACAACTGAATCAAGGACACCCAAACCCCAAGCTAGTTTTGGAATCCTAATTCTTACAATCTTGAGTCATGTTTATAGAAACAAAACTTCCTGGCTCCTTTTTCTCCTTGCAAAACCTGGCACCAGTGCAGAATCATAGCAGCTCTGATGGTGTTTCCAGGACCAAGGTTGCCATCTGAGTTGAGCAGTGGCAAGCGCACTTGTTTGGGAGGAGCAGCCTCAGGAGAAGACCTCAGACTGTCTGGAGCACACTATAAGCCAGCAGACTCTAGTGGAAGGTATCCGGTCATCAACACTGTATTAGACGTGCTCATCAGGTAGCAGCACATCAAGGGTTGCTATTTCCCCTCGAAAGCAAGCTAGCAGTCGTGCTTGCTACCCAATTCCTCTCTGCGTCACTAGTCTTGGTCTATGTTCTTTCCTGCAGACTCCCCTGCTGCCCGTGATACCCAGGATCGTTCAGAACAAGCCTTGAATCACCCTAAAGGTTTGCCTTTGCAGGGGAGTGAAGCAAGCTCGAGCACCTGCAGCCGCAGTGCTGAGGTTCGCCTTGCAGCAGGGGCAGTGCATGGCGCGGTGCTGTGTCAGGGCTGCCTCTGCAGAGCAGGCAGGGGAGGGGGCAGCAGCCAGGCTGGCCCAGCCACCCTGTTTTCAGTGCCTCAAGTGCCCTGAAAATATCATGTTCAGCCCAGGGCTGGCTCAGGTGTGGCCAAACAGACACAGGAAGTTAGAGCTGAGGAGCTAACGTGGTTAAGTTCTGGTCTTTGTGCACATCCCACCACCATCTTTAAGATCCCCATAGAGAGCAAACCTCATAAGGGAAGACTGCTGTTCTAACAGGTGAGAAAGCTTTATCTAAAGAGCCTCTGGGATTTTTCTGTCATATGTACAGTATCCACAAATACCATTTCTGGGAGATAATAAGCTTTCTGCATAGCAGCCGTTATAAATGAACCACAGACACTCTTACGCTATGCAATTTATTCCACTCTTCTGGTGCAGCAGCCATACATAGATCTGAAGTTGTGCTGAATACACCACTTTCAAGTTGCTTTGGTTACTCCATGCCTAGTGCCTCGTTTACAAAGCTCTCCTCATGAGCCGGTGGATGTACTGTTTGACAAGCATTTAAAATTGGAGGATAGCTTTCATTGCTTCTGCAGCAAGGTGAGTCAGGAGAACTCGGCATGTGGGTGGCTAAGCACCCACGAGTGCCCAAAAACACACTTCAAGGAGCAATGGGAGTAGAGAGCTGACCTAAAAAGGCAACCGGAAAATCTCAGTTGGAATAAGTTTCTTACCTCTTAACATCTTCTGACCATTAATGGCTACAGGACCACATACTGTCTGACTTTATTATTTACACAGGAGCACAGGTATGTGTACGCATGTGTATGCGTGATGCCCTGTTTCTTTGGTATAAACAGGAGCATGGAACCTACTTTAGCTGCTGTTGCAAGGCAAATAGCAGACCATTATTATTCAATCCACCTGAGCTTTGCAAATGTCAAGATGATATCATTCATGCTAGCTTTGTCATCATTATGCTTAATCATTTTTTATTAGCTGGTGAACCAAGTAGTTTCTGTAGATGTGCTGATTTCTAACAGAACATCTCTTCAAACCATGCAGCAAAACGTGGATAGCAAGCAAATAATGATTTCTGGAGCCCAAGCTCCTAATTGTAATGCAGATTTCTGTAAGTGTAGGAACTAAGTCTATAGGAACATTTTCATCAATCAGGAATTTGCCCACCTCTGAGGATTTGGGCCCCATTTCCAATGTCTAAAATAGGAGACAGCAACTGTGTTAGCAGCATTGGGGCAAATAAAGCCGGAAACACTCAGGTTCCAGAAGAGCAGTGCCACTTCAACAAATATTTGCAACACCATCGTCCCTGAGCTCCAGAGTAAAACACAGAGGACTAGCGGGTTTGACAATGAGGGAGACCAATACACTCAAATATAAAGGTGCAATTTCACCTGTAGAGGGGGGACCTCCTGAAAAAGACTGAATTTTTTATATCATCGGGCCTGTCCTTCAAAAGGAGCTTTATTTCTTTGGCACACTGTCCTGTTTCGACAGTCCCTCCACCTTTCCAGGCAGCGCGCCAGGCAAGAGACGGCAGCGGAGACAGGTGGAGGAAGGAAAACACGAGCCGGTAGTATTGGCTCTTTTGGGACAGAATGAGGACCTGCTTCCATCAAATTTCATCAGATTTAATACTCAGCTACTGAGAACAGCTACTATTTTGCAACTAGGGAGAGGAAAAGACATTTGGCGGAGCGCAGGCAGGCTGCGTAGGGAGAAGGTGGTGGTGATTCATCCCAACATAAATGTGCCGCTGCTGGGGTGGGGCAAAGTCAATTTTAAGAGGTGCAGCAAGTGTTGGCAGCTGTGTGAAATAAATGAATAAATCAAATGAAGAAAACATGACTGGCTCCAGGTAATTCATATGCGCGTGATCCACGTTTCCTATCCCGGGATCCCATACTGTTCTGTGCGTGTGCTGGATTTACCTTATATTTCAGCAGAAAAAGCTGAAGGTTTATTTCTCCCAGGAATCCACTTGTCTTACAGCAGCCCATCTGTAACAGACACGTTTGATCCTGCACAGGGTACTGGGCTGTTTTCTTTTTTTTTCCCTTTTCCATTACATACATTTTGCCCCTTTGTTCAGTGAGCAGTGCCGCCCCGTTACAACCGTCCTAATAAAAATCACCAACTATTTCAGCTGCCAGCAGCACAGAGATGGGTTAATATTTAGCAAGGGAGGGTATCCCAGGTTAGAAAAGCTGTCAAAATGCAAGATGGCTCAGTGTGGCTCAGATAGTGCAGTTATGCCCCTTTTTAAGATGAAAGGAAAACTCTTTTTATACGCCTGATCCCCAACGACATTTGCCCTGGCCAGTCTGAAAGCAGCCCTGTCTGCCCACCTCTGGAAGTTAGGTCTGCTTTTTCACACTTACAATACAGAAGCCATAATGCATAGCATGGAATAACCCAAGAATTGCATCACCTCTGCAGGCATCTGAGGGCATGTGAAGGAAGGATCTTTGCACGGGGAAGTTTACAGCGTGAAAAAGGATGGTTTGCTAACATTTTGGCCCACATTTTTTCATTTTTTACCCCAGGCATATTGTCTGGAAGTTTGCAGCCAGCGTTTCTGCTGGCAGAAACAATAAGGGCACAGGGAATTTAAAAGCATTGCTGCCTTGGCACAAGTGGAAAACCACATTGCTGAAGCAGAGGTTGTTCCTCTCAACACTTCAGCTGAGCATCTCTGAGCACTCACACCAAATCCTGCATCCGCGTCCTGGCAGCTTGCAGGAAGAGCTCAGCTCGGCGCTGCGTACTGAGACAGCAGCAGTGCAAGCTGGCGCAGGGGGAGCGAGTTATTCATGCAGCCTGATGTGGTCTGAAAAAGCCAGTATGAAAAAGTCCTCTTTGCAACCTCTGCTTAAAAAAATGGACGTGTGGGACCTGGAGAGTGCCAGGACATGGAGCGCTGCCCTTGCCATGGATAAAAGCTCAGCTCTGGCAAGGCAGCAGGGGATGGTGCCTGGCTCCATTACTCACCCTCCCTACCATGTCTGACCGGCCGTATCTCCTTGCTGGCTCTGCCTGCTCCTCCTACACGATCTGATCTGTATGCTCACGCCTTGACACCTAGGCACAGAGTCTTTCTATATGTGTCCCAGGCAGTTGCAAGATAAATAACAGAAAGGTCCTGAGCCCAGAAGCTTCTCTGCTTTCTTCACCCTACACCAGCTGCCTTCATAAGAGGCAGAGCATCTCCCTTGAGATCTGGCTTCCTGTATGAATTCGAATGGCACCTCTTTAGTACTTCTTTTGAATGGAGGTAGTGGATAATGCAGAGCAAATTACTGCTTCTGATAACTCAGGTTTCAGAGAAATGTCAGATAAAGTCTTCAAGGCAAACTGTAATGAATACAAGACTTTTATGTTCTTCCAAGATTTTTTGTTTTTCTCTAAGGCTGCCCTGTTTTTTCTTCGTTTTCCTTTAGGAAATACGAGGGCTATGATCTCAAGAGATGTTGCACGTGTGCACACAAGAAAAAGTACTCCGAAGGATAAAAGTGCAACCAAATGCTTCCCTTCCCATTTTAATTCTGCTTCAGGCAGAAATAGAAAGAGAGTATATTATCTCTGTGCACAGTCAGAAGCATCCTGTGGCATAGGCTGCTGGTGAAAATGAATTATCTATGCAAGAAAAGTTCATTAAAGAAAAGGCTTTATGAGATCTGTATTCAAAACAACGTTGAAAGAAGTTAAATTTAAAATTGAGGTTTCTCATGTCCTACTTGCATGCACTACTATCATTTTAAATCTACATATTATTTGCCAATGCCAATTGCAAAACTAAGTGAAAACTGAGTCAAACCACTGCTTTGTAGGTACTTAGTTTGCCTTTTCTTTTTTTTTTCCCTCTGCTTTCTCAATCTTTCTGCAAGAAGATTCCTACATACTTTCTTGGAAAAGTCAGCATCTCGGACACACATATTACTCCTTTTTAGTGTATACATACCCTCCTGTTAGTGCTCCAGAAGCTTTTATTCAGAACTGGTATGTTTATTTGGAAGTCACACTTGCAGCTCTGCTCATTAGTGACTAGTGCTGATTGATTTGAAGTATTGCAGGGTGGTGGTTCACCTCAGGTTTGCTTGAGTGATATGTTTAGATTGAATCATAGAATCATAGAATCATAGAATCATTAAGGTTGGAAAAGACCTGTAAGATCATCAAGTCCAACCGTTAACCCAACACCACCATGCCCACTAAACCATGTCCCTAAGCGCCTCATCTACGCATCTTTTAAATACTTCCAGGGATGGTGACTCTACCACTACCAGGGGAATGGCATACCTGATTGGAAATACAGTGCAGTGACTTCTCAGCCACCGCTCAGGGAGGGGATGTGCCATACTGGATCAGATCATTAGCCCATATTGCCGTCTAAACCAAGGCATGCACTGGGGAGGCCGGCAAATTCCTGCCAGACAGCTTGCCCATGTGCAATTCCGTCGGGCTATGCGATGGGTGAGATGAATGCAGACCAAGCAGCAATGTCCCTGTGCCGAGCAGGAGGCACAAGAAGCTTTTAAACGGGCAGCAGCTGCAGGTGACATCAAGTAGATGGCTGGGTAATGGGATCGGGCAGGAGCAGAAATGGTCCTTTTGGTTCCCTGCTCCCCAGCCCGCGTTTTAAAGTCTCACCATGATGAGGAAAAGCAAAAGGTGTGTCAGAGGTCCAACTGAGCACTGAGAATGAATCCCGAGCACCACACTCTTTGGATCTCCAAATTTCCAAGAACTTTTCTCATTTAATTGCATATTTTCTGAAGATGTCCAATTCTAGCAATCCATACATGGAAACCAAAGACAGAATTTTCACTCTGTAATTCTTTCTGCAATACAGCCTCTCCGAGGTGCTCTACAGGCAAGGTAAATTAATTTCATGTGCTAGGTAATACATCACTTTAATGAAATCCTGTCACACATTCCTAGTGTGTTGAAGAAGCTGTTATCACTGAAATCTCATGTCTTACGAGCGTGAAGTAATAGTTTGGGATAAGGTGATGTGCCCAAATGTAAAAAACTGCTAACTGCATAAATAGAATAGAGTTGGATAATTATAACTTTAAAGATCAGAAAGATCAAATATAGAAGCAAAAGCCCATCTAAAGGCTAAGCTTGATTCTTTAGTAGTTACAAGTCACACGCAGGAGTTCATGTCACTTTAAAGAAAGATATAACCATGAGGCATTTTTATTTTTAATTGCCAATCCTGTCCTGCCTGCTATCAGTTGGGGCAGAGAGGGGAGAGCTGTAACTCTGTGAGCACCAGTGTTTCTCCCAGCACGCAAACCAGCCCATTTCTGCCTTTATACCACAACATGGAACTTAAGCTTTAACCTGATTTTCCCTTTACAAACACAGAATACACTGCACTGTGTATGCTGCTCACACAGGTATGATATTTGGAGGTGCCCATCAAGGGATATCATTAAGGAACGCTATACGCTTTATGCTATAGCAGAGTTTAAGCACATGGCAATTATTTGCATTCCTTGGAAATGGTGAGTGCTCTAGGACATTATAGCCCAGCTAAGGCAGGGTCTCCTTATTTTGGGTGGTTTTTGTTTTAGATTTTAAAATAGGGGCTAGGTGGAGTCACACACAAAAGTCAAAGAAATTCCAAGTCAGCACAACAGCTCCTGGGGTGAAACTGTAGGCAGAAGGTGGCACGGGGTACCTACCAAAACACTGACTGGTCACAAGAAGTTGAGAGATGTGTTCCTGCTTTTATCAGGACGTTTTTAGTACATTCCTCGGGACATCAGACCTCTGATGAAATGCCACACACTGGTAACGTAACCACACAGCTCCTCTCCCGCTGCTGCACCAAGGCGGTCGGCTGGAATCAAAATCGGCATGAAAAGGTGACAGCATTTGAAATGTAGACTCAAACATAACAGGTGGCAACCACAGCCCAAAGCAAAAACAAATCCCCAAAGGAAAACACAAAAACAAATATCAGAGACAAACGGGCATTTAAAATAAACGAACAAACAAACACAAAAAGAAAATGCCTTAAAGGGAGAATCTCAGAAGAATTACAAAATCATCAGACAAGAGAAAAAAAGATCAGTAGGGACAAACGTGCAATAAGGAAGGGCTGAGTTGCATAATGCCGCACGCTCAGTCTGAAGGAGCCTCCAGATGTTCCCTCTTACTCTCACAGAACTACAAGTTGTGAAATAGCTGGTTTGCAGAGGGTGGCTAAGCTGAGGCTGGTCATGGTGCCTCTTGTCTCACACCAGCCCAGGGAAGAGAAACTACATTCATTTCACTCTAACGGTGGATCCAGTGGCATGGCAGAAGAGTGCATGAAGCGAACAGATGGAATAAAGGAGGGCCAATGCCAGTGAGGATACAGAGGAACTACCAACAGTGACTACTGCCAGAGCCCCACTAGTCACGGGTGTTAAAAATGAAGTTAGGTCAGTATCTAAATGACCTTTAGAGTTTAATGAATTGATCAAATTCCAAATTTGGGCTGCTGTAGTATTTACAGACACAGGAAATTTAAAATTAATATAAGATTAACTTGCTTAAAGCTATGAGATACTTTGGAGATGAACTGCAGCAGCCCACAATATCAGTGATAATCCATTGGCTCAATTCTACTATTTGTAATGGTAAGGTAATTAAGCTTATCCTTCCATGTTTTGCGACATTATCAGTGATCTTGCCTTCCCTAAACCGGTCTACCTGGTTAATAATGTAAGTCCTACGAGCGGACGTAGCAGTCACACAGCAGCGGGAAGCACCACGTATTTCCTGGGTGTGATCATGGCAGTTCAGTTTACGCTCACAGCAGTTAACAAGAGCCCGATTAAAAATAAATGACTTTTAGTTACTGGAAGACACAGTAAGTATGAGCATCCCTTCGTCCTCAGTTTTTTTTGTATAGCCTGCTGTGAATGAGAACTCTTTCCATCTAGGAGAAACCTACTGCTTAAGAACAGACGTGGAGCCTACGCTCTGCGCGGCCCGGTGCGCTAGGCGGCCGCAAAGGCAGCTGAAGGCACCCCTCCGGCCAGTCTGGCTCTACAGCCTCTGGAGCTACGCTTTTGTCAGCAAATCGAGATCCCGTCCCCTTGTCCAGTGAAAAGAAGCACAGATGAGCACGTGAGAATAACGTTGATGTAAACTGGTTAAAATATGCATTATTCTGTGGACAGCATACTTTAGAGCGTAGCGTACTTTAGAATTCACTCAGCCCAAAAACATGCCAGAGAGCAGGTTTCCAACCCGTCTTCACATCAAATTCACCTCTGGTTCTGTGCTTGACCATGGGTCTGAAATGCTCCCACAGCAAAAATACTATACAATATCAGTACCTTCCTACTTTCCAGCTTCATTTCTGAAGTCACTGAACAAATGCATTTCATACCTGTGCAACATTCAGGAGAAGAAGAAGAACTTCTCACCTCTAATCTCCCTTTCCAAGTTTCCCATTGCTGTGGTAGGTAGACACTGCTCCTTCCCATGCACACAGGTCTCTAGGTGCATTATTAGCAGTATTAAGTCAAGCCTCTTACTAGCTCCCAAGTTAAGTAAAGTAGGAGAAAAACCCTGCTTGAATAATTTTGCTAAGACACTTGGGGCTTTTATTACCAAACCCCTGTATTTAGTATTTCAGCATGTTTTTTTTACTGGGACTATAGATATTTCTGTCTTCTTCTAAGGCAGGAGAGACAAGAAGTGCTCTGAACAAGCATTTTTCAAGCCACTTGCAAAAATTTTCTCTCATTCCTTTGTTAAGAATCTAATTAAACTGTCTGCTACCTTTGTTCAGCCTAAAAAGAAACTGCTTTGTTTCTTTCATGCAGCAGGTTTACATGAAAAGACCCCTGAAGAAAGCGTTTGCTCCAGAGGTTAATAATTTGCCTAAAAACATGCAAAGTAAATCCCTTTTACCCCAAGCTAACTAGTCCCACGCCGTGGCAGCTACCCATCCAGCTAATGTGTCCCATGAAGCTCTGCATTTGGGGAGAGGAGTAGAAAGCCGTGTTAGAGGACTCCAGCTCCTTTCAGAGACTCCTAAATGCAAGGACAAGATCTTTAGGTGGAGACTCCTGGCTTCAGAAAGGCTGGTCAACCCAGCTGCCCCACTTGATCAAGGCAAGTGTTCCTCTGGGGGTGTGGGACAGTCCAGTTCAGCGGAGAAGACCGAAAATGCTCCTTGTGTTGCCTTTCTCGGGGATGCTCTTTCACCTCACCGACTATCTACTTACGGGGTGCCATCAAGTGACTTTCCAGTGCTCAAGATTGTGGCTTTGATGTCTTCTGTCCCCTGATTCACATGAATGGTTAAGAAAATTATTTAAGAGTGTGTTTCTATTACTTGCCTTTTGGTTTCTGAGCCTTTGGTGGGGAGTCACAGGGTTAAAGGGACTGAGGATTTAGGACTCGTTTGAAATAAGACAGCTACCAGTAGTGTTGCTGGGCTGCTGTTCCCTCCCTTATGCTTTGCCAAGCTACAATAACAAGTTGCTCCCGCCATACCCTTAGCCGAACAACAAGATACACGTGAAAAACAAAACCTTGAAGAATCTATCAGTCACATATCAGCCCTACGTGCAGTCAGATTCACCTACCCAAGATATATACATACATATTCTTTCCTCTTTTTGAAGTCACGCTAATTATTTAGTTGTTTGGTAGGTTGTTTTCCCCTCATCTCCCTTTCTTGGTCACCTGAGGGAGGCCAAGAAGCAGCATCTAAGAAGGAGTGGGAGCATGGCTCTGGGACAGACGGGCAGAGAGATCTGGGTGCTGGCCTTTGTGGCACAAACTTTGGGTGCTGCTTGGGGTGACATTGCACACACAAATGTGGCAATGAAGTCCAAGAGCGTTATCAAGGCTGTTGGAGATGCTGCCAAACACAGCAACAACTTGTGTAACAGTTTAATGATTAAAGCACTTGCCCAGGAGGCGGAAATAGAAGAAACTAAACCCTCTTCAACCGGAGGGGGTTTGGACAGAGTACGATCAAGGAAGTAGCTGCATCTTCCCTGGAGCTTTTCGTAATTATTTGGCTCAGGACGAGACTGGGGTGAGGCTCAGCTCTCCCTCCCCCACCACTCAATGGGGCTCACTGGACGGCGATGCTTTCAGGAGTCCGAAGGGGGAATAAAAGCAACAAAGCTCCTTCTTCTGTCCCCTGTGAGCAGGGCCCTTCTCAGGTGATGGAGGAGTCCTGAGTTTCTGCACTCCCCCGACAGCCCTGAGAGCAGAGCCCAGAAATCCCCTTTCTGGAGGCAGGGTCAGGCTCCTCTCGCTTCTCCCCTCCTCGGTACTGCGGACAGGCCGGGGTGCAGCTGGGGAGTGTGGCCCCGTGTCGGAGAGCACTTTGGCTCTGAGGGGCCAAGGAGCGGGGAGAACCTGCTGGCCTGCTCCCTGGGCAAGGACAGCTTTTTTGGAGATCTTCCTTCAAGACAGCACTCAGGGCCCCCCGACCATGGTGGCCAGAGCACCCTGTTCTGCTGCTCTGGGCAAGGTGCCTGTTGGGATATCTGGCGGTTTCCTGGGAGTTCCTGCTGGGACAACACCGGTAAGATTGTCCAAGTCCCAGGTCGAGTCTTCTCTGGATCCCAGAGGTCATCTGGGAGCCACTTGCATCACTCCTGCACTGGGGGATGGGAGCTGCTCTGATAATACTGTCTAGAATCATAGAATAATTAATGGTGGAAAGGATCTCTGGAGATCATCTGTCCCAAACCGTTGTCCAAGCTGGGCCAACTTTTGTCTTGTTTGGTAATAATTTCAGAAGCTCAAAAGTTAGCATCCTTTTACCGATCCACCAGGATAAGAGACTTTTAAAAAAGATGCTAGAGCCATGGTAAAATGACCACAGTGTACTTTATTTAATGATTTTGGTACCTTGTGTTGCAATAAAATAAAAAAAATCTACAAAATCCAAATATATAAAATTTTCAAGTTTTCCTTTTAAGTTTTACAAGAAAAATCAAGTTGTAACCAAGGAAATTTGTTAGTATGAAGCACTACTTTCAACTTCATTTCATCACGAATTGCAACTTACTTAACAGACCAAAAGAACTATGGTACTGCAGTACATCAAATACTTCACACACTGTGTTCTTTACTATAGCACATGTAACCTCTGCTGCAGGAGGCAGCGGTCTCTAGCCAATAAAGACACTCTTCACAATCTGAACTCTAAAGGAATGTTCGTATACATGGATTCAGAATATATATATTTACAGGAAGATTTCTTTTTTTTTAATAACTATTTTGATTCTTCATTTCAAATAAAATACCAAATACATTTTTACAATGTTTACAAGTCAAAGCACAAGTTCTGCAATGATTATCATTCACCTCAAGTCACTGTGCTTGTACTGGGGGGATATCTACACTGTTCCATAAACACAAATATGATCTTCCATCACTTTATTTCCGCAACGGTGACTAGGGAGTATAAGCACAGTAACAATTATTTTAGCACAGTCAGTGTATAATGCAACAGTTTACAACAGAGAACTGAGAAACTATTGGTCCATTCTGTTCAATTTACTGTTTATCTGCCAACTGTTACGTTAGTCTTTGTCACATAAATTGTGTACAAGAGAAGAGTTAAACAACACAACTTGAATAGGAAAGAGCACACATTTTTTAAGGCAAATTAATAAGCAGCTTATGGTGTTTTTTGTTAAACTATACCCCAACAGAAGCTAAAAATAAAATGTATGTTCTGCAACTGTCAATAATTGTGTCTTGTTAAATTGATCTCCTCTATAAATTGATCAACATGGCTTTGAACCTGGTTATTCAAAATGGAAATAACTCCTCCCCCCAGATCCCCAAATATAGAAAGTGCATGACTTCGTATGCGCCAAAACAAAACAAAAGGCAGCTGAGGTAGTTAGATGTAAAATGTATTTATGAAAAATAACTGAAAAACTAAACCCAGGACATATACAGTAAAAATCCACTCATTTGGAATTAATTTTATATCATGCAACAATTTAAAGCAGGAAACTTTATGATTTCTGAAAAAAAAAAAAAGAAAATTATTTTAGTAATAATAACATAGGAATGAACACAGAATATACTATTGGAATTTGAATTTCAAGTATTTGAGTCTATTTGCATGTGCATTTTTACAGGCTTTTTGTAGTCTTAGGAAGTCATTTACTTTTTACCAGGCATCACATGAGATCTGGTCTACCTCTGGGACCGCAGCTCCTGGAAGGCAGAAATACACTGCGAGTGCCTGAAGATGCTCCACCATGTGTGCCCGGAGGACCACCATCTCAGCTTGGGTGAACTTCTGCACACCCATCCTCCACTGAGGCCACCTGAGAGTCACAGGGCCAGGGATCCTGTGCCTACGTCTCCCGGGGACTGATCGGATAGAAGTCCTGGGAGGCTGCCTGGGATGTACCCACATGTCTGGATCCACGCGGGATGTGCCCATGTGGCGGGGACCCCCACGTGATGTTCCTGCGGAGCCGGTGTGTACACACCCAGCCCAGGCAGAGGCCCCACGCACCGAGCAGTCCCCAAAGAGAGGATCAGCCTCCACCTTGGACCACAGAGTCTCAGCTCCTCTTGGGCCTTCCTGCCCGTGCCCAGCACCATTGCATTTCAGCCCTTACAGTGACCTTTTCTCATCTGGAGAGAGGGACGGTGTTCCCCCTCCTGTAGACAGGACAGTCTCCAAGAAACTGTTGGCTTGAGTTCACTCAGGATGAGCAGGGATTTGGGCTTGCATTGTGGTCCCAGAGCTCCAGCTAACAGCCCCTGGCACACAGGCAGCCCCAGCTTTCCCTTCCATTCTTGCCTAGGAAGAGGAGCAGGCAGTTTTCTCTACAAAATGCACAAATTGAGTGTGCAGGTACAAGAAAAGACTTCAAGCTCTGGGAATGAATTTCACAAAAAAAGCCTATTTCTGGGAGACACAAATTTGGAGATGTGTTCCTGTCTTCAGTAGCAACAACCTAATACATCCCATTACTGAACGTGCAATGTGCTGGCTCTTCTGAGTCCTACTATTAGATCCCGCTGCTGATGGTCACAACATGGGTACATGGAATTTGGTATCATGAATTCTGCACTAGGCACCTGGCTTGAAGAAATCACAGCAGGGAGCATCACAAACTGAAATGGGTTTGGTGGTTTGGTTTTTTTTTGTGATTGGCCTGTGAAAACATAGGGTTTGTACTGCTGAAGTGTGTGCATATGGTTTACATATAACTTGTGAAAGAGAAAAATGTATTTGTGCCTTCTTTTGTTTTTTGTTAAACAAGGAAATCCTGAAACTCCCTTTTCCCCCTTAATTTTACCTTTCTAAGCTGCCTGTATTTTGATTATGATTTTCCAAAGTGATGTGTGGTTTTGACCAACTTCATCTCTGGCAGCCCAAAATGAGGAGTCACTGATGTTCACAGTGTGCTGAACCTACGTACTACGGTGGCAGAGCCACTGGTAATTGCCAATTACACTTGTACATCCTGCACGTCATGGCCTTTAATTTTTCCTGCTCTTGCCACAGAATTAAGTGGAAAACTAGAAAACTGGAGTGTGAGATTTCTTGGCATGGCACAGTATTGCACCTTTCCCCAAAATACTTGTCAGGAGCTCCTGCTCGGTTGCTCAGTTTTTTTCTGGGGGGAAGAGAGTGGGGCTGTGAGAACGTCACATTCTCAGAGAAGTCAAGGCTTTATAGTTCTATGTAAACCTAAGCAGAAAAAGATAATCTGATTTTGAAGGGGAGAGAAGTACTTTTCAGGCCTTATTTCATAAAACACAAAGATGCTAAAAGGCACGCCTTTGAAACAGATGTAAAAATCTTTTTCTTCATGTGAAACAACAGTAAAGGCAATCCTTTGTTTTTCCCTATGCATATCAGTTTGCAAAGGACAGAAAACTACAAACTGCATTTTTGAGGACTGCATTGCACCAGCTAATAAACTTGTTTATGTTCTTAGCAGTAACCCCTACAGACTAGGCATCCAGCTTGATATTTCAGTGTTTTGGCATCATGGGTATTTGACATACATAGGCATCCTCTTCACTGCCTCGTAACTTTTATTCACCGCCTTTCCTTTTCACAGAGCCATGCTACAAACAATATCCCCAAGCCTCAGTGCTCACAGGCAACACCTGCCCCAAGAAGAAGCCGTCTCCCTCCCAATCACCAGTTCAGCTGTGTCAGTGGTAGCCACCGGAGAAACTGGAACAAAAGAGGAGCTACCTGCACCTGCCTGATCCTACCCTCGTGCCATTGAGGTGCCTCTGTCCCTTCTCTGGGTCACCCAGCACTAAAGACTGAGATGAGGTTTGTCAGGATCCAAATCCCAGATCCATTTTCAGGGGTTTCAGTGGTGAAAGCATGACAGACAAGTATCGTGGAGGGCTGGGGTGGCAGGCTGTCAGGGAAAGCAGGGGGACTCCTGCCTGAGCTTAGGATAAAATTTCACCTCCCCAACTTGCTCACTTTTTCCCCTACAGCCCTAATGCCCAGTGACTTAGGCTTTATAGAGAGAATTTTCTTGAAATTGAAATGTATAGCTTAAAGGATGCTTTTTTCATAGAAAATATTAAAATATTA
>NW_009188588.1:0-8859 GCF_000690835.1 Fulmarus glacialis
GGCCGACGCCACTTTTTTTTTTATTATTTTTTTTCTTCTTCTCCCAGAAGGTTAAGCGGGTGCAAAGTAAGATTTATAGGCCTCTGTGAAAACGTGAAAATTAAACCAAGTCTTTCAGGTATAAAATACACTCCTGAAATAACGTTTCGAGATTTATTTGCTCAATTTTTAGTTGATAAACTCCATATTACTCCGAAGGGAAAAACTTTCTCGCTTACTGTGTGCACAAGGCGGGATTTACACTAGCACAGAGGAGTCATATTCGGAAAGAGATGGCAAAGTCCTTTTAAACGCAATCTTTTCAGCGCCGCAGCTGACTGTCCCCCTAGAACAGCGTGAATTTTCTGCTGCCTTGGTTAAAGGGAAGCAAAAGTTTTTATGACCTCCACCCCGGCTTCAGTTTTGCATGAAAGACGGAGAGATTAGTGCCCCAGAGCTAGATTTTCTGCTGGAGAGCTCGGAGTCCTGCACAGCCCCGACGTTTTACTAGTCAGTATGCTTTTTACTGCAGAGCTCGTGTGCTCTATCGAAAGCGATTCCTGGAGGGGTATTTTTGCACTGGGTTTCACTTTTACGTGGTCACTCGTTTTAAATCTCGAGAGGCTCCAAATCAAGGTATAGCCGTTTAGTGAAAAATAACCCTCCCCAGCTCTCTCCTGTTAATGAACAGAAATTATTCCACTTTCATCTCGCCCCTCAGAAATATTTTTACTTAGAAAGGGCTGGCTGCTAATTGGGGTGCGCAGTTGCCTTTAATCTCTAACACAGCGCTTGGAACCTACCCAGAATGAATTAAAATAAGTCTGATAAAGAAGAAATAAACATGGCTTCCCAGTAAAACTCATTTTATGATCACAGCTTGTGTGCCACCTCAAAATATTAAGTTTAGGCATTTAGGGCATAAAGAATAAAACCCCTTTCCAAAGTCACTAATGCTCACATTTGGTACTGTTTTAATCTTCTCTATTAGAAGTACAAGGAAGGAATACCTTTTGTTCTAATAAACTATGGATGGAATACAAATTTGCATGTTTACATATATTTTCTACCCTGGAATCATCCCCTCAACCTATGGATAAATATGTGTATTTCTTTCGAAAGCAGACTGTGGGAGATTATCAGATCATCAGCAGCACAGAAGTGCTCTCTCCTTTTCTGTACTTCTGCTAGTAAGTAGAAAAAGCAGAGACTGTGTGCGTGTGCGCACACGCAAGTGTGTGTACAGGAGGGAGCTCTGCCACACAGTTGTGCAGACTTTCAGATTTATGCATAGTGAGACGGGTCGGTTTGTAGGAATTACAGCACGGAAAAGCTTTGGTTGAGTAAGCTGTAGATCACGGTTTCATGATAGCTCAGCGTGTTACAAGAAAAAAAACCCCAGACATGGAAATGGCTCTGATAAAGCCCATGTCATATGGCTTGCAGTGCAGAAGTAAACGCTGCACTGAACAATCAGAAGCCCCAAAATCGCTGGACCCTGTTCCCACCAGAAAAACTTGACTGAGTTCCTATGGTGGGAAGCGCCATTTGCTTGTTTGTTTGCTTGTTTGTTCTATTTATAGCCATTCCTATGGAGCTCATCCCCGGAGCATCTGCATGCCCACTGGAGCCAGATCTGGTTTCCTGGGCCCCATCCTTATTCAGCAGCAGCACGTTGGAAATGTCTGCTAAAGGAGGAATCAACCCGCCTGCAGCCTGCAGCACTTCCCTTAGAGCCCGGAGTCTGCTCCCCTCCTAGGATATTCCCACACAGGAGCACAAAATAATTAAATGAGCCTAAAAGCCACTCGAAATAACAACGACGGGGTGAAATGTCCTGTGTTTGTCAAAGGATTTCAGAAAACAGGTGAAGAATTAAGATAGGACTGCCATGCATATCGCATGTAAATGAAATATTTAATCTGCCATTTCATCTCTCCTGTGTGCTCAAACACCTCCAAAAGTTCTTTGAACAAATATTTAGTTTCCAAGCTATAAATTCGCCTTATGCAAAGAGAAAGCTTTTAGAATCTCTAGTTTAAACTCGTTCCTACCACTTGTTGTGGTGCTGAGAATTATCAAACCGGTCAGCTTACCTTTCCCAAGAGTGGTAATTAAAAGAGAGCTAGGGGGTGTGAGGGGTGGAATAAAAGAAAGAATAATAGCATTCAAAAAATTGTGAGCTCACAAATTGTGATTAGCATCCTTCCTAGTTCATTTCTTTCTTCAGTTAACTCCTGGTTTCTTTTTTTCCAATACCCCTGCAGCAGCTCTGTGTTTATAATAACCCTGCAGCATATTAAGAGCCCTTAATAATGTCATCGTCAGAAAGGAAAATAGAGGAGTGAAACTGTTAAGGAGAAGAACTGTTACAGTATTCTCCAGTATGCCAGAGGAGTTATTTAAAATGATAGCATCTTTGCCATATTCTCTCCTGAGATCCAAGAAAAGCACATGGGGATTGACTGGTATTTTAGTACACTGTGTTGGGATGAGATGGGGTGGGATGGAAAAAGGAGAGAGGGAAGGAGGATCCTTCTGAAAGGCTTCCATGGAGGTAAGTTCTCTCCACTTCCAGGGAGGAGAAAGCTGGCCATGGTGACAGTGAGTTAGTGGCTTTTGACAGGCAGGTGAGGGGCCCCTTTCCCAGCCACAGTCTATAGATGGGGGGGTTGGAGGGGGAGCGGGAACCTTTCCCAGCGACCCTACACTACTTAGACAGCATTTATGGACGGATAAAGCTGAACATTGGACAGGACTCCCTGAAGGAAAAGAACCTTTCAGTGTAGCCATCAACCTGTCATCACTGCAATAAAGGTGTAACACACAGGAGTGCTGGTAAGAGCCCAGGGTTTATTTCCTGGCCCTGTCACATGACATGGGGCCAGGGTTACCGAAGGTTACCCCCTCACATGGAAAGGATCAGTGGCCATCAGCCCCAGCAGCTGCTTCTCCCTCCTCCTGTCTCAATTTTTTTATTCAACTCATGCGTGTGTGTCTTGTTAAAAATGCAAACCCAGCAACCCTGTTCAGCTACAACCACACAGATGATGAATCATGCGTTTGCCCACAGCCCTGTAACACCAGCCAGGTCACAGCCAAAGGCTTGAACACCTTTCTGCACCCACCTTACATCCCTGGAAGACTTCCTTTTCCCAGCTGATGGAGACATATCAGGGGGTCGTATCCCAACACTGCAATGCTTTTCCAAACAACTTATTTGGTGTCTTCCAAGCCAGTCCCTCTGCAATGATCTGCCTACCCACTGGTGTGAAACGTGCTGTTTTTTTGGCTGTGTATTGCAGTGTCAGACCCTTCACACATATGGCACTGTGAAAGCAGCATCAGGACTTCTGTGGGAAAGCTAGACAAAGACTTTGGCTGTATCATTCCTTGTCACGCAATTCCTTGTTACATGAGAGATGCAAGCTCTGTTACAGCCTCCCAGCCAGTGCATAAGGGCACCATAGGAGCAATGACAGGGAAAGCCTGGAATCAGGGAAACGGAATGGAAGTAACCAGAGACTACAGAATTAATAAGAAAGACTGTTTTCCACAAAACGTTGGTTATGATGGCTTTGCTGTGGTTTCCTCCAGACAGACACTTGTCAGACAACACTGGCCTACCCAGGATGTGGGTGTACGTAAATGGCTTTCTATGAAGCCTTGCAATAAAATCTACAACAGAACGAAAGAGAGTGCAAAGCATTGGTTATAGAACTTGGAGGTTTACATTACTTTTATAGAGGGTTTGGGCTATATTTTAGATTTAGTTAGTGCTTACAGAGCCAAGCAATGCTGTTGCAGACAGAAAATATTTGCCACCTCTAAAGAGCCGGAGCTATCAAAGGCTGGGTCCTTTGATTCAGCTTCCCACCCCACCGTACAAAATACTGGGGCAAGGGTGGCCAGGAAAAGCCCCGGCTATGGAATGAGCCTGATGCTCCACGTGTGTCAGGCAGACCCAGACTGGCTTTGTACAGGCTGATAGCAGGAGGCCTCCAGGCACTGCTCCAGTGGCGAGGAATTATTAGGGCTAACAATCCCTTTATCATATCTTTTCATTGTTATTGTTACCATTGCTCCTTAGCACTGTAAGCAGGACTTAATTTGTGGAGTGTAGAAAAAGCAGAGAACACTGAGATGTCCCCTGCTCTGGAGAGTTTTCCATCTACATGTAGGAAAAGAGATGGTGGCTGAGCACTGGAGAGAACTGGGAAACACAAGACATCAGCAGCTTACCTGACGAGCATCTGCTCAAAGAGCCAGGAGCCAGGTGGTTTGGAAAAGAGCTGACAGCAAAACAGACTTCTTTCATGAGAAAATCTTAAACAAAGACACTTGATCTGCAATGTTTTGGGAGTTTCATTTTGATTTCCTGAGAGGGACAAAGGAGAAGTTTCCTCATGATCAAAATGGGGAAAAAGAGAAAGTGGTACAAAATAGAAGCACGAGACAAAAACGTGAAGCTTGCCATTAAAAAAATAGAGTTTTTCTTCCAGTCAAAATCTGCTCTAATGAAAACTGGGTTGTTTCCACATCAGATGTTGCACACCAGCTGTATAATGCCTGGGGTGTATAATGCCTGTATAATGCCTAAGCAGATTAATTGTATTACAAACTGGATTTGCCCCTTTTCCAAACAGAGACTCTTGGAGGAGTACTGTAAAGTGATCCAGATGAACAGGGTAAGGGGGTGGGTTGTTCTTATCTTATTACCCTCAAATGTCAGTATGAATAACAAGGACATTGTTCCTCTTTAAAATACGGTGGGCAATAATATTCAAAGGTTTTTTTTACCATAGAAAAACTGTTAACTGATCACTACTGCAGACACCACCATGAAGTAACTAATATTACCCCTATTTTACAGGCTGGGAAGCGGAGTCGGAAAGATTAGGGCTTGCCCAAGGCCACAGAGCCAGCAGTCAGGCAGGAAGAAAACTCCAGATTTCCTGGCTCCCACTCTCCTCCTAAATTCATCATCCACACTCCAGCGATGTCTAAACAGTGGTTTTTTTTCTGAGATAAAAAATATCCTTCTCCAAACGGTTAAAATATGTCATGAAGTTCTGCCCAAAATCTGTGTCACGGAATCAGGCACTGCTGGAATGTGATTTAGCGTGTTTTGGAGCAGCTCTGCAATACCTTGCACAACAGGACACAATGTGTGACTGCCCTGTAAATACAGCTGCAGCCTCTGCTCTCTGAACTAACCAGAACGGGCTGCATGGAAGAGCTGCAATGTGAGACAGTGTGAGTCAGAAACGGTGGAAGAACAAGGCTGCAAGAGAATGTATAACATTGGAACAGATTTGCTGTGGGAGGATTCATGTATTGACTGCAGCAAAAAAACCTTGTCACTTCAACTGAGGTTTTGCCCATCCAATTGCATAGGCTAAGTGACAAGTAAAGGCTGGTTAAACTGTTCAATAGGTGACATACCCATTCTTGAGCCATTATAAACACAGCATATTGATTCCCCTCTAGCTGATTAAAAACCTGTTTATATATACAGAAACAAGATACTTAAGTGGGAGCAAGTACATAAGCAGGAGCATCCACATAACGCAGCATTTCATTGAGGGATGTGATTGATGATTCATCTTGGATTTAGCTGATGTAGATGAAGAGGTTACTGCTGTTTTCACTCCAGCTGTGAAAAAGGGGGGTGCCCGTTCCTCAGCCATGGTGTCTGGTGTGTTAATTTAAACTGAAATCATGTTTGGTTAATTAATAACAGTAGCTGTGAACGAAGCAGCTGAAGGTAGAGATCTCTTCTGCCTTGTCAGCAAAGCTGTCAGGGATCAGGAATCAGAGAGACTAATTAATGTGTTCCAGCAGTGGTTTCTATAAACCTATTTTCCATTTCATTGCAATGGACTAAGAGGTGCTGTGTCCGTCAGTTGTGCTGTCATAGCTGTGAGGTGGTAACGTACAGCTGAGTGCATCATCATTGCTTAAGCTGACTGTCAGGCACACTGGGGGCGACTGGGTCTTCCCTGCTCAGGTGAGGCCTCCTCAATTTCAAAAGAAATTAGTTTCAACATTTTATATCTAACCTCTATGCAGAATTGATCTGGGTTATGGTTTGAGCTGGAAATCTACATGGAGACTTACGGGAGCCATTTACCTCCGCTGAGTTTCATTTAATTACATTTAGATTAGATGAACTTAGTGCAAACCAACAGAAGACACAGCGAACTAGGAAGTTATTGAAAGGATCACACTGTGCTAATGAGCATCTACTCTTGAAAGCTCATGAAAATTAAGATAGGATCTGAGTTTAAAATACAATGGCGCTCCCTGAGTACCTCTGAACGTGAACATTCTTGTTCTGAACAAGTTCCTGTGTTTTTCCTTATCTCCATTGGGAACTGAGGTTTGTCTAACCAGGAAATTCACCTGGGCTGAGATGGGGTGTGGATCTGAGGTGGAGCAGCAAGCCCTGTGTGGACGTTCTTAAGCATTTCCATGCGTGAACAAGTCTTTACCCTCCAGTCACAGACTTCATCAAGAATAGCTCTGTATGTTGAGCTGTATCACTCAAGTTATACAGATTACAAAGTACAAATTACTCTGTAAACTTGCCTAGTTCGTAAGTCAGATCCACCTTCTCTGTTGTGTGGTAGGTAGGCACCTGAAAGTCAGCGCTCTGGTGCCATTTTATATGCACACCTTCTGAAAGGTGTCTGTTAGCCCAATACAAATGCCCACTGCTATGTTGACTGTGAGGTATACTGACCATGAGAATTGCTTTGGTTGACTCTACTGTACAAAGGGTGTGCAAAGCCTTCCTGATAGGAGGCAGAGAGAGAAGGAAGGCCTAATCCTTTAATTAGTGCACCCAAAGTGCATCAAATGGCAAGCACTTGCACATTGGAAACTCCAGTTCTTCGGTGTTGATAGGAGATTACTGCTCTTTAGGAAGGATCTCTTACTAGTGTGAAGGCTTGATGCCATGGAAAATACAGTCTGTGGGCAGCGCATTTGCTGTGCATGTAGTGCTGGTGCCTTTTACCTCCCTGCAGGGCTTGGAAGACAGCATATTCTCGTTTGGAACATCCTTAACTCATACACGTACTCCTGTCTCAGAACTGAGGAACTGGCTTCTGCTCCAGACTGCTTTCACGGGGACACATGCAGATCTCCTTTTATCTGCCAGAGGTCTGAGGAAGCCCCACTTGCTGCCTTTTTTGGCATTTACCCCATGGAGCTCTGTTGCAGAGCCATTTCTTGTGGGAGAAGTAGAGACAGGCTCTCTAAATGTTGTGCTATCAGCAGGAAAAGGAAAACGCACAGCTGAGGAGTAAAGAGAGTGGAGTTAACATCCCGGTAGAGAGAGATGAGCTGAGAATTCCCCCCTACTCAAAGAGCTATCAGGTTTAGGACACTCCTTTCCTACGTCATCATCACCATTTGCATTTGTTTCCCTTCAGCTCGTGATGCCTGGATCGGGCCCTAACCTTTGGATAACTCAGACCTTTTGGCTGCTCTCTCCCAGCAGCTGCTCTTCCACTGTCCGATTTTCATTCGATTTCATCCTAATCCACACAAAGTTCGGATTTCTTAGCACTGGGAGAGTTTTGACCTAGCAGGCACCGGGGTGGTTATTATATGGGATTAATGTATCTGGCATGCAAAGATTCTTTCAAGACTATTCAGTTTTTTGGGGGGTTTGGGGGTCTTTTTTTTTTCTTCTTTTCCATTTTACAGCACGCGCTTCAACAAATTTTAACCCTTCTTTAGGTGTGACTTTGTGTGTGCATGTGTGTGTGTGTGCGCCTAACCCCCTAACGTCGGTGCAATCAGTTAAGGGGTTGGTTTACAAACCCACATTTCCAAAGCCCTCGATCTTGCACGGATCTGGCATGGAAACCTTAGAGAGCAGCCAGAAATCAAGTCCTCTCCACTCCCACCCTATTTATTTCTGTGAATGAGTATGTAAGAGACCTATAAATCTAAAACTGTGCAGGCGTGGAGGAAATCATAAGAGTCAGCCTGGTGATATTACCGCGGGGAGCTGTGAAATCACCGAGGATTTATACAAGCACACACGGCAATGTTGTCATTAAAAAGAAAAAAAAAAAAAAAGAAATGGGAGGATGGTTGTTTTGCTCTGTGCTGCGTGTGGCACCACCTCGGACACATGGTTTTGGTACCCGCCCTCCGTGCTCTGCTGGGGAACACCAACCCTAGGGCAGGAAGTTTTCCAGCCCCAGCAGCGGTTTGGAGATCAGCCTTTTCTTGGGCAGTATAAAGCAAACCAGTTCTGGTTTGGCATCTTTGGCATTTGGGGAAGGGCTTGCGGGGGAAGGAGGTCATTCGTGCTGCTACACCCAAATCCGGGAGGTCGCAGAGGCCAGGCTCTGGGCAGACTGGCACTGGGGTGAGCTGCACGGCCCGATCCCTGGCCCATCTCCCTCGGTGCTCCTGGACCAAGAGGATGCTGCTGCCAGCCAAGAGGGCCGTGTGGCTATTGAAGGGAGATGGAGGGTGTTGAACCCCGGCTGCTTACCCAGGGGTACCCCCATAGCCTCGGGGGAATGGGATCTTCATAGGATTCTTTATATTAACAGCATCAGTGATTATCTTTTCTACACTGAGAGTGCTTGGGGTCCTGACGGGGAAAATACGGCCCTGGGCAGTCAGCCACATCCTCCCCTGACTGCCACAGTGGGGGGCTGGTGCAGGGAAGAGCTCCACCAACAGCCCGGTGGGAGGGGGAGAAAGGTTGAGGAGAGACATTTCTCCCTACCCTTCTCCATCCCAAGGCCACCGCGAAGCTGGTCCACTCCCCCCTCTTGCAAGAGGGTCCCTTACAGAGGATAACGCCCCGATTTCAAAGGGGGCTGCTCGCCCCGCAGCGCTGTGCCCGGG
>NW_009188589.1:0-465 GCF_000690835.1 Fulmarus glacialis
GAGAGTTTTAGGTCACACCTTACGAGCCAGCACGAACGAATTCCTCCTCCTCGTCATCTTCTTGGCCTTGGGGGTTTTGATTTTCGCCACCATGATTTATTACGCCGAGCGGATCGGCCCCCGCCCCCGACGACGTGACGGGAAGCCGTCACACTTATTTTAAAAACATCCCCATCGGTTTTTGGTGGGCGGTGGTGACGATGACGACCTTGGGGTACGGGGACATGTACCCCATGACGTGGTCGGGGATGTTGGTGGGGGCTCTTTGCGCCTTGGCGGGGGTCCTCACCATCGCCATGCCCGTCCCCGTCATCGTTAACAACTTCGGCATGTACTACTCGTTAGCCATGGCTAAGCAGAAATTACCCAAGAAGAAAAATAAACATATCCCGAGACCCCCCCAACCCGGATCGCCTGGATACGGTCCTCCCGTCGCACCCCAAAATCCACCCGGCAGCCCCCGAC
>NW_009188590.1:0-11984 GCF_000690835.1 Fulmarus glacialis
TCGGTCCTGGGGTGCCGGGCTGTGTCTGTGCCCGGTAAAACATCCGTGCTGTTGGGCATCGCTCGGCGGCTCTTAGCCGAGGAGCTCATGCCTTTCTCTGGGCAGGTGTATACTGGCTGGGCCAATCTATTAGCTCCAGGGGAACATTTCTTTCTGGTAGTATGTGATGGGTGATAAGCAATTTTGCTTCTTGCTTTCTTCCTCTACCGAAATATGGCCCTGCTTTCAAAATGTATTAAGAATTAAAGCTGGCGGTTGGGGGTTTAACAGTAATCCCTTTCGAGGGATTGAGCTTCTTTTGAGCTTAGATTGCAAAAGAACATTTTCTTCTAACTTGTCCTACTGATAAACCTCAAGGATCTTTGGGAGGCTGTAGTGATGATCACTTTCTGTGGGCTTAGGCAACGAAGTTTGCATAGTGCTTGATAAAAAAATTGAGAAATAGAACTAAAAGTAAAGAAAGTGTGGTGAAATCCCAAGGTCACTGCTGCAGTAACTACCAGAACAGCTCTACAATGTGTTTGTCATCTTTTTTCCTCAGAACAATGCCAAGGTAGCAGTGCTGGGGGCCTCGGGAGGCATTGGCCAGCCTCTCTCCCTTCTCCTGAAGAACAGCCCGCTGGTGAGCAGGCTCAGCCTGTATGATATCGCTCACACTCCAGGCGTTGCAGCTGACCTCAGCCACATCGAGACAAGAGCAAATGTTAAAGGTACTGCGAGCCACTGGAAACGATCTGTGTTCTGAAAGGGTCCTCTCCAGTGTCTCTGACACGTGGAGATGCCCGTTGCTGTGCTTGTGAAGGGGAATCTTCACATGATCCTGAAGCCTAATATCAATTTAAGTAGCTTTTTCTCAAGCAGTGCATGACTAATTAAGGTTTAGCTGATTAGATTGGTATGTATGGAGATGAGAATGGTCTGTGGTTGCACCGTTGAAGGGGAATTTGTAATAACTGGTAGGAAACATTCAGTAGAATCGCCTTGGAAAAAAGCCTAAGCATTGAATTTAGAAGTGACTACAAATAGACTTAACGCTCCCTGGGTGTCTACATGAATTCTGTGTGTTTCTTTTCTGAAGGGACAGCTGTCAACTTCTGATGAAATCAAAACTTAATCTGCTGATCTTCATTTTATCTGAAGATCACCAAGAGGTTACATTTTACTTGAATGTGTCTGTCTGCAGTTCTTTGGGGGCACTGACTAGCTAGCGTTTCTGGAGAGTAAATACGCATAGCCGGAGGAACTGAGGGTTTTTGAAATGTGAGATTCCCACCACCTTTGTTCTGTAAGTTTTGAAACAAGGATAAAACATCAAATAGGATCCATCCATAATTGTATTTCTTTGCTTTTCAGCGTAAGTCTGAGCTGAGGGCTAAATTAAAAAAGGAATTGGGTGCCTCTGGGCATAATTTTGTACTTCAAAGTGTCAAATACTTAATAACTGGCAAAAACATAATGCCTGAATGTCTTCCATTCCAGGCTTCCTGGGACCTGAGCAGTTGCCAGAATGTCTGAAGGGCTGTGATGTTGTAGTTATTCCTGCGGGAGTCCCTAGAAAACCAGGTATGTTCTCTTTGTTAAAAAGCCCCGGGGCTTCATTGAAGTGTATCTCTGCAGTACTGTTATTCAAATAGAGCTGTGTCTGGTGCTTTAGGGTAGTGTTGGCTTGGGATGTAAGTGGTCTGTTAATGACACTGACCTAGAGCTTGTTGTGGTACCAGGCACCTTGCTTAGCTTCTGTCTTAGATTGTCCCTTGTAAAATGGGCAGAGTTGATTTCTGGAGTTCCTGTGTAGAGGTAAAGTGCAAAGACTTTTCATGCAAGTGGTCCTGAATCTCCCTTAAGTGTTTCTTGCCCAGAGCAATGCTCTAGTAAAAAAACCTGGTTCTTTGTTTCATTTCTCAGCAGAATAGAAATAATCTGTTTGTTTTGCATTAATTGTATGATAACTTCTCAGAGGATCTCTGAATGAATGCTGTTAAGCCTTCCTAGAATGTTTCTGAACTGCTCCATTTCTACTCTGTTTTTCAGTATCCTGTTGGGAATGTAACAAAACTCTAGACTTTAATGCCTAGCTCTTCCTAATTCTTCATTTTTTGTGGTTAAAGTAGTTGCTGCAACAGAAATGAGAGGTGACATGCAACTAGCAGTATTTTGCACAGAGTAGTTGGCATTAAAACTGTAGCTGTGGAGGTGACTGCAGAGGGGGAGGAGAATTCATCTTAGGAGCAGTTTCGCTGCTCTGAGCACCACTGGTGTACTGGTGTGGGTCAGTATGGTCATACCGTACTTCAGGCTGCCTAGGTGAAATACATTCAGACAATTTACAGCTGGGCTGGTCGCTCCTGAAAAGGGCTGATCTATCTGAAAGGGCAGTAGTCTTGTGTTAGCGAGAGGAGTTACCCTTAGAGCCAATTCATTACTGCAGCTAGAGAGTTTTATCTTGATATATGAAACCAGAAGCTGACATATCTCTATCCAGAGCAGAGTATTGTTTTTTGCTTGCCTATTAATGAGTAGACTATGGATCACTTAAAATATTGTACTGGATATGTTTTAGGTATGACCCGTGATGACCTGTTTAACACCAATGCTAGCATTGTTGCTACTTTGACATCAGCCTGTGCAAAGCACTGTCCAGAAGCCATGATCTGTGTTATTTCTAACCCGGTAAGCATTTTCTAGAGACCTTGAAAATGTAGAGAAAAAAATCCAGAATGAGAATAGTAGGTTCTCATTGAGTTCCTATTAGTTTTGACCAGTATCTTTAAGGTCCGCAGGCTATTTGCAGAAAAGAAGTAAAACCGTGGTTCTACTACCCCGTTTTTCTTGGGCTATATGGAAGCTAGAGGAAACTTGGATATAAAAGTGCTTAATATCTCAACATCTGTATGACTATGGTTATAATACATGCTGGTGTATTAGCTGGAATAGAAGTCTTAGCTCACTAAGGGAGGAGCCTTTGTAATGTGAATGAACAAATTATTTAAAATGGGAGATTTTTATTCAATTATTCAAAATAATTGAATTGCTCTTCAATTTAGGAATTAAAATAATTGGCTGCAGTCGACTTCAAGTTGGAAGTATACTTCGAGTTGTTTACTAGCCTGTTCAGTTCATGCATAGGCTTCATTATTATACTGGTTTTAATAAATGCTTGCCTATTCTCGCTTATAGGTAAATTCAACCATCCCAATAACTTCAGAAGTCTTCAAGAAGCATGGTGTGTATAATCCCAACAGAATCTTTGGCGTTACAACGCTGGACATTGTCAGAGCAAATGCTTTTGTGGCTGAACTAAAGGTAGGTCATAGTAACAGATGCTGCAGGAGGGATATAGTGTGCTTTGGTCATTAGATCTATCAAAAATGCTTTTAAAATCACTGCACAGAGCCAAAAGAGCTCAGATTTCTGTGGAGCTAGAGGCGAAGGCAATGATTCCCTGTTTCCATTCTCTAGAGGAGCCTGGGGATAGGGTTTCTTGCAAAATGGGGTTCAAGAGACTTTGACCTTTCTTTTCACAGCTGTCCCGTGTGGGCGAGCTACATGTTCACCTTAATTCTGTTGGCATTTTCAACCCTGCTGGTGCAACCGGAGGAAAGGGTTGAGTTGTAGTATGTATTTGCAAGTCAAACTGCCTGTGCTGCGTGTTACAGGATATTCTGCAAAGTATGAGGAACTGTAACAGGTTATTGCTCTTAATAGCCCTGGTGGAGTTTGTGCTGCTATTTATCTGAATTTGCATTAATAATATCCTGTAACTGTCTAGAGTTATCAGAGTAACCTGGAGTTCAACTGTGTAGATCTGGCTTTGTCCCTGGAGTATAGCTGCCTCTGAGACTTCTGCCCTGTGTAGAACTGAGTTATGAAAGTGTCCAAAAACCCTGGGCAGAAAATGAAGCATGGTGTTTTAAAATGTTTTTCTTGTCCGTATGCTTCAGAAGCTGGAAAGTTTCATGTTTCTCTTAGGGCTTAGATCCAGCTCGAGTAAGTGTTCCGGTTATTGGTGGCCATGCCGGGAAGACTATCATCCCTCTGATCTCGCAGGTAAGTCAGAGTTACTGCAGTGTGTGGCATCACACTCATCAATACGTTAGAGTTGATGTAAAGTGCCTTTGTGGTGGCGTGTAATGTGCTGAGATACAGCAGAGAGAGTCTTCCCTGCTCTTGTGGCTGCTTTCATTCTGAGATGAGGTGCAGGATACTGGAAGGCAGTGAGCTAAATCTAAACTCCTCTGCGTTTAAATAGTTTAAATAGTTCCAGCCTTTCTCCTCTAAAGGAGTTTGGGATAAGAACTGAGGTGTAGTGTGGGTGTTCAGATGTCTTGGCACTGTTTGTTTTGGTTTTTATTTTTTGTGACAGTTATTTCATTATATGAAAAAATGAAATTGATTTTGCTGTGGTGGACTAGAAGCACCACTTCAACATGCAGCATTGAAATGAGGAGGCATAGCTCAAGGTGTGTGGGGAGGCCGGCTTCTGTAATGACCGGTAGTCAGAGAGAGGCTCCCTTCGTGCATCTAAGCCAGAATGAAATGCAGTTCTAAAGCAGGCTGCAGCTTCATGAGGAGGTGGCTAGGATATGGCCAAGGATCAATCTGCAAGAAAGGGAGAAAAAGCTTTGCTCTAAGTGGGGAGTAAAGTATCCTTCACAGAAGGATGTTCTTAGGGAATAAGAGCAAGGGCTTTGGAGCAGCTGAATGCTGAGAGGGTGCTTTCAGTCAATTGGGATAGCGGCAGCTGCGCTTAACATACTTGTGTAGCTGTATCTGAAGGTTCAGTAACTTCCTAAATACTGCTGGCAGACTGGATCCTTCATAAGGCTCTTGACTTCCATAATGCCACAGTGACCCAAATACTTACAAGGTGGCTTTTTGAAATTCCTAAGGCCTGTTACATGCTTGGAGGGTGCAAAGACTACCCAGTAGCAAGTAATCATGGCAAGCCCTGGTTTTGCTGTCAAGCTGTGGTTTGCCCTTGAGCAAGCTGGGTGTGTCTAGGTTCCTGTTATGGTCCATGCAATAGCCAGCAGCCTTGGTGAATGCTTGCAGCTGGTCAGTTTGTCATGCAATCTGTGAGCTGGGATAACTGATTTTCCCCATTGAGAACTGTTGGTAACAACTGTAGTGGTACAAAAGCATCATGTGGGTGGCCTTATGCTGAATCTGGTATTTGATAGTAACTTCTTTTTTCCAATCTAGTGCACACCAAAAGTGGACTTTCCTCAGGATCAACTCGAAAAGCTTACAGGGAGAATTCAAGAAGCTGGTACTGAAGTTGTCAAGGCTAAAGCAGGAGCAGGTTGGTTCTTGACTACACCCTCCAAGTAATTCTTGTTGGCCAGTTGAATGGATGCAATCCTCTTCAGTTTAATCTTACTTACAACTGCGGTGCAGAATTATGAACTGCTGATTACGAATCTAGCTGCTCTGCCATGTCAGTGACTGCCTGAACTGTGGTACTAGAAGCAGCTCAGTATGTAGGTAAGACTAAACATTAATTGATCCCACTCCATGTATGGCTTTAAAAAGAATCTTCTCTGTCAAATCAAGCTGTTTCTTCCTACAAATCTGGTCAACTAAATAGCATGTGGCTGGCCAAAAGCTGCTGCTTTATCCAACTGGCTGTGAGCTTGAAGTCAATGACGCTGCAGCTCTGTAAACATATCAGTATGGAAGCCTTTGATGCTAAGGAAAATAGGAAATTTCAACGTGATCTGTTCTAAAAGTGATTAACTTTTACAGGTTCTGCCACCTTGTCTATGGCCTATGCTGGTGCTCGATTTGTGTTCTCTCTGGTGGATGCAATGAATGGAAAGGAAGGGGTTATTGAATGTGCCTTTGTTCGCTGCAGCTCTGTAAACATATCAGTATGGAAGCCTTTGATGCTAAGGAAAATAGGAAATTTCAACGTGATCTGTTCTAAAAGTGATTAACTTTTACAGGTTCTGCCACCTTGTCTATGGCCTATGCTGGTGCTCGATTTGTGTTCTCTCTGGTGGATGCAATGAATGGAAAGGAAGGGGTTATTGAATGTGCCTTTGTTCGATCGACCTCTGCTGCTGGGAGTATGTACTTTAAATGATGAGGCTTATAAACAGCAGCTACTGATTTAGTCTTGTGGTTTTTACTTGGTGATTTCAATTTAGTCTAGTGCTAGGTATCACTGAAGTTAAGAGCTGAGCATATCTTAAGAGTTCTTGAATATTTGGGTATTGTACTTAGGCATATACCTCGTGCTTGACAGGGATGCTGCTGCTTTTATCCGCTCTTAGACTGCAGAGTAACCAGAGATTCAGACTTGTCTTAAGAGGTCACACTTGCCTCATGTCAGGGCCTGTTTATGAAGGGCTTTCATATGATTAACCAGAGTCAGCAATCCTGTCTCCTCAGCTTGATCTGCTACAAGCAAATCCCTCAGAAATTGAGGCACATGGCGAGCTACAGCATGGATTAGGATTAATAGATTGCTTTCAGGACCTCTACTGAACTCTGAAAGAAGTGTTCCTTTTGTCACCCTTACCCTGTGGGTGGAGTGAAAAACAAGGATGCTGCAGCCCTGTCGTGGCTGCTGGGATGCAAAGGATGGTGTCTGCTGTCTTAGGTGCCAGCTGGTGAGGGAATGGAAGCAGAGGGGTATTGAGGGGGAAGGGTTTGGATGTAGGCATGAGATCTCAAAAACCTAGGAGTGCAACTCTGAAGCAGTTTCAGATTGCAAGCCGGTGGAAGCAAAGGGTATATGCCAGAGGAGAGAAATTCTCTTGCCGAACGGTGGGTTTGAAGATAGGAAGAGGCATGAAGGAGCAGTTGGTATCATTCTCTTGAAGGAGCTGATGGGCTAGCTTCAAGTTTGACACTTGTGAACAGTGAATGAGAAGTTTGTGAAGGCTGTAGAAGTTGCTACAGATAAGAAGAGGCTTCCGGGCCTTGCCAGGAAGCACAGGGTTGGCAGACTAGAGATGGCAGAGGTCCCAGGCTGGGTCTCCATCTCAGCTGGATAATACGTAATCAGAGCTGTTAAGTTGCTCTCTAGGTCATTCGATGAATGGTTAATCCTTAAATCCTCTTTCCCAAATTGAGAAGAACCTAGGTATTGGCAAGATCACCCCCTTTGAAGAGAAGATGGTTGCTGAGGCCATGTCTGAGCTGAAGGCTTCTATTAAGAAAGGAGAGGAGTTTGCGAAGAACTTCAAGTGAAGAGTTGATGACGGAGAGAAATTAACAACTTCCTTAATTTATTAAGGCATCATGTCACTTTATGACTTCTGGTTCAAAGCTCATGCTTTGATTGAAGTCTGTCTGTATTAGCTTAATGATTGTTGCCAATGCGGAGTCTAATCATCAATAAAACGGCCTCATTTTTTCAGTGTACCATCTGGAATTGTCCTGATGTGCTTGTCTTTTGAAGGTAGAAGCTGTAGGTTTCTGAAAAGTTGTCAGTTTCTGTAGTGATGAAATTGCCTCTTAAAGTGGGTGAACTGATCACTCTCAACTCTGCTGCCGCTTGGGTTTTGGTGTGGGCTGCTTGTTCGGCGCAGCAGCTGGGAAAGCAGGTGTGATCAGATAAGATCAAGATGGGGTGAAGAGGCTTGCGAAAGGGATAACCAAGTGCAGTGATCCGAGACGTGTGTTTTCAGGAGGTGGTGTTACCTCTGTTTGTTACCTTGTTTTGCCTTAATCTCTTAAATTTGATTTTAAAAGAGTTAGTAAAAGAGCACAGGGATTGAAACGTCAGTCCTGCTCTAAGAAAGTAATTAAAATGCTGAGAGCGACTCCTTTCTAGTTAGGAACAAAAAGCTTTGATTTGGCATCTACATAAATTCCTTTTACATTCATCCTCTTGTGAATATAAAAATAAATGTCTGCAAGAAAATGGTGATGACGAGTTCTGTTGCTGACTTCTTTGAAGGTAAGCTTTAATGAAGGAAGCTATTAATTCGCTCTTCCTTCATGCTCTGTGGGCTGCTTTCCCTATTGCTTTGAATTGCTTTAATCCACGTAGGTCGAAGTCTAAGTTGAACAGACTTTATTTTGATTAGATGAAGGAAACGCCAAAGCCCAGCACCTCTGGAGGAATTGAGTGTTGGTTTGAGAGAGAACCTGGTGTAGAAGCTTCTCTTAAGGAAGACACCTAAAGGCAGTAGATGCTGTTTGGTCACTGGCTGTTTTCCTCCACTGCTTGTATTCTAACTCTCTTCTGAGCTATTTTTATTTATTTTAATCTAGTTCATTCTGAACTGGATCACACAGTTGTGACACTGAAGATGCCTTGAGAATAAAGTGCTTGGTTCTTTCCCTGCCCTGTGGAACATGTAGGCAGAGAGAGGACAGCAAGTACAGTTCTTGTCACTCCTCTCTGCAGAAATTCAATGTATTAAAGCTTGCTTTCTTTACAGAAATAGTAATGAAGCGTCGGCAGTCATTACTCAGCAGGCTTAGAACAAAGTAATTATTAGGTGGTATTAATAGAATTAAAGATTAAAGAATTAAAGATCATGTTGGAGCGGGGCAGGGGAGGATGTCGGAACTGGAGGACACTGAGAGGAGTGACTGGCCAGGTCTAGTAAACGCAGCTTGGATGTTGTGTTCAAAACAAAAAATGGAAAGCGCGTGGCAGACTCTGCGATGAAGCAGGTTGCTGGATGTAGGGGTCTTGCAGGCCTGTCAGCAGTTTTGTATCCAGCAATAGGCAGCACAGGTTATTTGCAAACGGGGTGTATTTCCATCTGCCAGAGCGAGTGGTCTGCACCCCCGGCATGCGTGCCCAGCTGGTCCAGGGGAACTGCGACACGAAGCCACCGAGCTAACGGCTGCAGGGAAAGCCTTGCCTTGCAACCGGGAGGGAAATAACATACACTTGTTCTAGTCCTGCTGTTTTAAATACAGCAGATAGAGCAGATTTCTGAGGGTTGGAGATTTTTAGAACTTGAGGTTTATAGTGTGGCTTAAGTTATTCTTTTTCTTGTGTCAGCAGTCCAAACCCAGCGAAGTCTGGGGGAATTGCATGGACAAGCAGAAAGCTTCGCTTATACCAGCAGGGACTCGGGGACAGGATGGGTAAGTGGAGCTGAGGTGGAAGAGGATTATTTCCCAGCACCTGCTGACTCGTAGATTCTTCAGGGTCTCCTTCAAATCCCCTTAATGGTAACACTGTCCGTTCTCTTTCTGCACTGTTTGGTTTTTGGGTTTGTTTTCCCCTCCCATCCAATCCCATGCCTCATGCTTGGAGTTGCAGCCGTTCCCTGTGCCTGGAAATCTGCTCTCCTTTTGGGAAGGGAAATGAGACACCCTTCTTGTGGTTTTCTGCAGTGAAGGCAGAGACCAGGAGGATATTGGATGAAGGTGAGAAATGAACTTGTGTAGGTGTTCTCCGCTTGGTCAAAAGTGCTGTCCCCCTGGCCAAACACTGCTGTGGTGGATAACTTAATCGCTATGAAGACTGAAGATGGTTTGCAGAGGTAAGTGTGGAACATCCCACCCCTTCTCTTCTCTCTGAACAGATTCCCCAGAGGAGGAAAGGAACTAGGGTGTACCCCTCCTTGGGAGAAGTAGGAATTAGCTGTACCTAGATAAGCTGAAGCTTTACCCTGGACGTTGTCTCCTGGTGCGCTCTCTCTGAGACACACAACCTTCATCCCCTGTCTTCTGTGTGGACTCTTGTGTACTGAATTTAAGCTGAGTGACCATAGACTTAACTGCTTTATGCAGGAATTAGAAGTCGGCAGACTCGGTGGATCTGTGGACAACACTGCGGCAGCGTGGCCGCCTTGCTGAGTCACGGCGCCAGCTTCGGTGCCGGCAGCCTTTGGTTTTTACCTCCCATGGAGGTGAGTAGCCACGCTGCTGTGACCAGCTCTGGAGGAGGTGAAAACCCTGCCCTGCTCAGAGCTCTCGGGTTTCATCCTGTTTACTGAGCAGACTTTTGTCTTGATGGTCTTTAAGCATCTGACATCTTCCATCGCAGCATCATTTATGTGCACAGAGCTGCCCCAGCTCTGCGCTGGAGCCCAGATGTCAAGATACAGAGGAGATGTGTATTAAGAGTAATAAATAAAGATATTCCAGATGGCCAGATGTCAGGTCACTTGATCCCACCTGCCAATCCAGTGCTGCTGGGGCAACATGATAAAGTGCAGGAGAGGATAGAACAAGGAGAAAAGCAAATGGTGAACGTTACGGCTCGAGTCTTTCATCCTGATCAACCTCAGTGTCCCAGGGGGACTTGAGCTGGGATGACCGCAGGAGCAGGGTGCAGGCTGGCAGCCCTGTGTTCCTCATTCCTGGGAAAATTGTTTTCCCTTCCTGGCTCTGTTTAAGGGCTGGTGCTTTCGGGTGGGGGCCATCCAACCTGCCACCTCTGAGCCCCATCTCACCCCAGGAGGGCTTCGGGCAGCGGGAGCCGGGAGATGGCAGCAGCAGCTTGCCTTTGGGTAGGGCTGGTTACCCCCACAGCAGGCATGGCCGCGCCTGGGGACAATCGCGGGCATTTTGGTGATATTTAGGAGAAGGAGAAGTAGCGGAAACAACAACAGGAAGGCAGTTGGGTGCAGCCTCTGCCTTGCCAAAGCTGGCTGCCTTCCCAGCTCTGGGAAAGGAGCAAAATTGGAGGGGCTGGAGGTACCCCGCAAAGATGCTGGTGTCCTCCCGTCACTGCTGCTCAGCCTCAGTTTACTGGGGCTGGCGGTTCACGGCAGGCTTTGTGTGGCTGATCCCCTTTTGGAGGCTTCATGCTTTGCTCAGCAGGTGTAGCGAGTTCCTCGCTGGCTGGCAGAGCCAGCTCCCATTCAGCTTCACTGGGGCAGATCCGTCATCCCAGGGCGTGTGGCTGTGCAGAGCCCCTCCAGTGCACCAGGCACTGCTTACGGGCAGGGTCAGCCCTGGTAGGGGTGTCAAACCTCACTGCGGTGAAGCAGCCCACGCTGGGCTCTCTGCTTTACACAGAGCATCCTCTGCCCGGGGAGATGGCGGGTAAATAGGGAAAGGAGAGGGGGAAGTGCACCCCAAGGTGGGTCAGGCACAGCCGGGGGTGTGGGCAAATCTCCCCTGCAGCCAGTTCAGCTTCCTCCTTCCCTCACAGGGCAATAGTGAGATGCTTTAATGTAAGCAGGAGGATCAGAAACCATCTGATCTGTGGTTTCGGCTTTGCAGAGGCCTCTCCTCTCCCGCCCCTGGCTCTCCTGCCTGGCCACAGGCAGCGTTAGATCACCACCTTTGCATTCGCTGCTCTTGATTTACTAAAATGCCTGCAAGCTCTTGCTTCCCTCCCGGGTGCCTCAAAGCAGATCGGGAGCGCGACGCCGAGACGGGAGGGTTTGTTTGCATTTAGAGGGAAACCTGTTAATAAAGGAGACCAAAGGGACTGCTCTTTTCCTGGCTGCGGGAACAGATGGCTGGATAACACAGTGCAATTACTATGCAGGGACTCCTGCCAGGGTGGGGATTTGATTGCCTGTTAGGAGAGGTTAGTGCGCTCGAGCTGAGCTCTGCCACCGCTCTGCCCGTCCCTGGCACCTGCTGCCTGCGGGGGTCCCTGGGGACCCTGGGACAGATCAGATGGTGTCATGGAGGAGGTTGTGGGAGCTGGTCATGGGGAAAGATGCAGCGGGGGACTTGTGGCCAGCAGCGGGTCTCTGCTTCTCCCGCGCTGGGTGATGCTCTGGGAGGGCTGCCCTTTGGGTTTGTAAAAGCAAAGGCTGGCTCCGGTGATGAATGACTGCTCAGAGGTCCTTTCGGGCTGGAAGGGGTCCGGTGTCATTTTTTTCTCCCATACTTGTTTCTCCTCTGAGTCAGGAGGTGCCAAAGGAAAGTAGCAAGCGGCAGCTCCTGAATGAGCCGAGGGAGGTGGGCGCCAGGATGTGGGAGTCTCCTCGCCGTGGCACAGCTCGGGTGCAAAATGTTTCCCAGGGCTTCAAAGAGTGGCCGGACAAATCCACAGGGAAGAAAATTCCCTGCCGAGGCCTAGGAGGCTTAGGGAGCCCTGGGAC
>NW_009188590.1:12006-12387 GCF_000690835.1 Fulmarus glacialis
CGGGGACACCAGGACAAGCCCCAGTAAACCCACCCCAGCACCAAGAGGGGCTGCGTGGCCATGGGGTCAAGCCCAAATCGATGGGACCCTCCAGCCACCAGGCCCAAGGTCACCCCGGGGCTGTTCAGCTGTCTGGTCCCCATCACACCCCGGGCTCTTGCAGGGTAACGGTGTCCCCAGCCCCTTCCCCTGCGCTCCTTTGCTTTGCTCCCCCCGTTTGCTGGCGTTTCTTTCCTCCCTGCTCCCTCGCTGGCTCAGGCGGATTTGCTGAGCATCAAGAAAATCAGTGCCCGGTCTTTGATCAGGGGCTATTGCCTGTGCCGTGCCAACAGCACGCTCCCCACGCGGCGGAGCCGCTCCCGGCCGCCCTTTCTTCTGCGT
>NW_009188590.1:13130-13849 GCF_000690835.1 Fulmarus glacialis
TCTTTAATGGTTTTATTTTCTCCCCCCCCCCGCAGCCGCGGCTGGCTCTGCCTGTTTGCTTGCAATTATCGTCCCTTCTCCCGGTTCTTCCATCTCTCCCCTTTTGTTCTCCACCAGATCATCCCTTCACGCTGCTCTCCCAGCTGCACCCCCCCCAGCTCTCTGCCTGCCTGGCAGCTTTTTCTTGTTGCTTTTCTCCAGTTTTCTCACCCGGATGGCTATTGCCTTTCTCCATCCCATTCCAGGCATGGTTTTGGTTGTGTTTACCGCCAGTGCCAGCTCTCTGGCTGGGATCCTGCACCCTGGGCTGGGCTGTACTAGATCTCCCATTGTTACTCTCCCAGTCTGTTGCCCAAAGCCCGACATGGCCCCACTGCAAAGCCCTGGCTCCCAAGCCAAGCCTGGGGAGCCCCGTGGGGCTGCTGCCCCCCCATGCCAGGGTCTCCCTGTGCTGCTTTTGCTGCTGCGGGTGGGCCTGACCACATCCCCCCATCCTCTTTGTTTCCCAGGGCCTGATGCGTTATTCAGCGCCGCGGGTGTTGGAAAGATAACGGTGGTGCAAAGGGCACGGGCTCACCCTGGGGATGCTGGATTTTCCCCGTCACAGGCTATTTTCCCCCTCCAACATTAAACCAGGAGAGGCCCCGACCATGCAGGAGGCTTCTCCTGGGAGGTGACATCGGCTCTTGCCCCGGGAGGGACAAAGCCAGGAGCAGAGG
>NW_009188590.1:13890-15690 GCF_000690835.1 Fulmarus glacialis
TGCCCCTCCCACCCCCAGCCCCGCTGCTTGGCCAGAGTTTAATAGAGCCAGTCCAACGCGTGGCCAAGCCCCTTGTTTATGTAGTCCCTACAATAACAGCCTGGAGAGACGCTCAGCCCCTCTACCACCCCAAAACACCCCTCTCCCAGCTCCTGTGGTTTTAGGCAGGGAGAGGCTGCCTTGGAGCTGGGGGCGAGCAGTGTGGGGTGTCTGCTTGAGTGTGTGCCTGCGTGCACGCTCAGGCAGCCCTGCCACGGGAGGGCACAGACATTTTGCACCCTGTGGGTGTCTGCAGGCGGTGCATGGCTGGCGCTGGCATGGAACAGCTCTCTGGGATGTCTCCATGTCCCCAGGACACTGGCTGCTGCTGGGTGTCCCTGCTCACCGTGGGTGCAGAAGCCTTCGGCCACGCTCCCACTCATGGCTTTGATCCACCCGTGGCTTCCATCCGCCTGCTCCCCCTTGCTCCCCTCTGGGCAGGCTGCTTGGTTCAGGGGTGGTGATGCTGGGGAGGTGCAGGGGCTCTGGGCATCTGGGGTGAGCTGCACCCCAATGCCACCTCCCCTGTGTTTAGGGGGGTCTGGCCCAGCCCCTCCTCATGCAGCAGATGGGGAGTTTTAGCCTGGCTTTGTCACGCTGCCGAGTTTAACTACAGGAGCGGGCGATGGATAATAAACCTGGGACGAGGGTTTTGCAGAGCAGCCGGTAGGAAACAACCCCAAATATGTGTTTAATCCTTGCAGAAAGAGAATGCTCGCTCCCTCCACCCTGTCCGCAGCTGGGCACTGGCTAGAACCGTCCCCCTGGTCTGCTGCCATCTCGACCCATCGGGACTCCCCGTCCCTTGTGTACGGGGGAGAAGAGTGGGCACTGGTTAGACCCGTCCCCATGGCCTGCTGCCATCTCGACCCATGGGGACTCCCTGTCCCTTGTGCATGGGGAGGAAGGTGAGGGATGGCAGTTCTGGCCGTGGTGAGGGATTCTGGGCTGGCGCCGGTGAGCAGTGCTACTGGGAGCGGTTTGATCCCTGCTCTGGTCCTCCCCAGAGCATCTCGGGGAGCAGAGCATCACCCAGCTGCCACCCGCTGCGGGGACATCCCCACCCGGACAGGTCTCTCCAGCCTGGGCTACCCCCTAAAGCCCCCATTAGACCCTATCTCTGGCTCCCCATCCCTGTTCCTGCTGCAGCTCCCTCTCCAAATCCCACCTCTGAGGCCAAACCCACTGAGGAGAGACACCCGGGTGCCGTTGTTAGCCCTCTGCTTGGAAACGAGCAGCCAAATTAAGGAGGGAGCTGTAGCCACAGCAGATGCGCAGCCTGTGCAGTGCAGGGGAAACTGAGGCACAGGGTGGGGGGCAACTGGGGGGGGACCAGGTGTCCTCAGCCAGGGGACATAGGTGCATAGGATGTCCTTGGCTGGGGCCCTGGCAGAGCAGCCAGGATGGCTTCAGGCTGGTTTGGGCAGCCCAACCCTCGCCATGACCACAGTGGGTGGCTCTGGGGTGGTTTTGGGGTGGTTTGGGCACCCCATCCCTTGCCATGAGCACGCTGTGGGGTTTCAGGGTGGGTTTGGAGAGGTTTGGGTATCCTATCCCCCACCACGATGACATGATACGGGGCGGTTTTGGGGGGGCTAAGCGTGACCCCGAGCATCGCAGAGCTGGTTCAGTGCTGCCGCAGGGGCTTTCTCTATTTTTGGTCCTTTTGGGGATTTTCCGTGCCACCTTCTCTTTTCGCAGTCAGCCCGCTCCCTCCTGGCATCCCTGCTCCATCCCGCCTGAGCACTCCTCCCCGAGCCT
>NW_009188590.1:15728-16257 GCF_000690835.1 Fulmarus glacialis
CAGTCAGCCCGCTCCCTCCTGGCATCCCTGCTCCATCCCGGCTGAGCACTCCTCCCCGAGCCTGATCCTGCCATGCTCCTGCTCCGCACCAGGCTGACTGGGACCAGAACTGGTGGCACTGGGAGCTTCCCACCCAGATTCACCAGCTCCCAGCCCACAAGGAGGGCGAGTGCTTGGCATCGCCAGAGGAAATGAGAATTAATTACGGACTCGCTAATACCGACTCATCACCTGTGCCGCAGTACTGGGCAATATCCCCGGTGGGGTCCTGGCATGTCCCGCATCGCCCCAGCCCCCGCGGCCTGCCCGAATCCCCCTGCAACCACTGGGATGGGAGTGCCCCAGGTGGTCCCAGCCAGCGCTGGAAAATCAGCCGGGAACGGGGAGGGGGTGGGCAGGGCTGGGCCGGCACTGGGGGTGAGGTGGGGCATCGTGGCGAGGAGGTAAGGTGTGGGATGGGATATGGGGTGGGATACGGGGTGGGATACAGGATGGGATGCGGTGGGATACAGGATGGGAAACAGGGTGG
>NW_009188591.1:0-1050 GCF_000690835.1 Fulmarus glacialis
GGCCGGCCGGGACAAGCAGTGCCTTTGTTATTAAAGAAGGACGGACGGAATAATTTAAGACCTTGAAACTCTTCCGCGGTTTCTGTCGCAAACGGCGATTGGGAATATTTTATCGAAGCTGTCGGATTCGGATGGTTTTTGCTGATGGATGGGGTTTTTTTAGGGGGGGCCGGGGGGATGAGATGGGTTTTTTCACTGCTCGGGACCGCCGGTCGGGCTGCTGAGCCGGCGTGGTGCTGCCGGCGCACCCTCCCGTCTCCGTAGCGTTGCTGCTTTGGGATTAGAGCCTGCCACGGGGGGTTTGGGACCTGCTGGCTGTGTGATGCTTCCTGCGGTGGCGGGCGAGAGGTTGCCGGGGTGGTTTCGTCATCCCTAAGGACGAGAGCATGGGCAAACCACTGAGCCGGCCAGACTGTTTACGGCAGAACCACACTTGCCTGGGGAAGGGCGAGGAGGAGGATGGTTATATAGAGGATTGCTACGTGCCCCAGAGATCAATATACGACACAATGAGAATTAACGAGCAAATCGATCAGGGATCGAAGCTCAACCAGCTTTCCAAGAGCACCCTCGGCAAGGGGGACGGCAGCACCATATCCAGCAACGGGACTCTGGGAGCTGCCAACGTCTTCGAGTCCAGGGCACCAGAAACGAAGAAGTTGGACGAGCGAGTCATCTTCGATGCGCTGAAGCTCAGCAGTGACGTCTCCAAGCCAGCACCAGCTCCACCAAGAAGACGACCGAACCCCGAGAGGAAGGAGAACGTCAACCGGCGGTCATGGAAATCCTTCATGCCGCCGAACTTCACCGAATTTGCGGAAAGGATGGGGGCTTCGCTGAGCGAGGTGTCAGAAGCGGGCGCCTCCAACCCTTCCCTGCGGGATAAGCGGGAGTCGAGCGCCATGCTGACCGAGCGCCCGGGCCAGCCCGACCACGGTGAGCCCATGTCCGAGTTTCTCACCTTGGAGCACGTCTCCAAGTCATCTGGTGCGACGGAGGCTCTAACGGCCAAGCAGTTCAGCGTGGATGGCTACGGCAGTCCCCGGGATG
>NW_009188591.1:1191-1504 GCF_000690835.1 Fulmarus glacialis
AGGCCTCCGAGTCGGACTGTACAGTGGAGAACGTCAACCTCTCTCCGTGCCTTAGCGAAGAGTTGCTGGATGCGGGACTGGATATTCTCATCACCTCCAATCTCAGGGAGAAAACGGAGTCTGAGCTGAGATTTGAGGAGGACGAGCGCTGGGTGATGATGGAGGAGTGGGAGGAGGCGACGCTGTCAGAGAGAGGAAAGGCTGTTCTGGTGGCAGAGGAGAAGAAGAGCTGTTGCTTGGCAGATATTTCTGAAGAAAGGGAACAATTTGCTGCTCTGGCGGATGGCTCTGCCCCCAGCCCGGGGACCTCCTG
>NW_009188592.1:0-1290 GCF_000690835.1 Fulmarus glacialis
ACCCACTTTTGGCAACGACGGGAGTTAAACCCGACGTCCCCCGGGGAAGCGCATCTGGAGGGGAAAACATGGGCGTTAGCTCCCCGTCCAAGTGCTTTCCCAGCGGGTGCCCCTGGAATAAGCTGCACCTTCGGGCACAACCACAAATCCAGATCTCCAACAGCTTCTTGGCCCATTGAGAAAACAAAACCATCCCCTCGTTCCCTTGCTGTTAGCTTTGCTCACGCCTGGAGCACTGAACCCATCCAAACCTCAACCCTCTCCGCTGCCGCGGTTCGAGCTGCAGCTGCCCGGGGGGGGTTCCCGCTCCCCAGCCACGTTCCCACGCCGGGAGCCGTTTCCCCACCTCCCGTGTGGTCCCTTCACCACCTCCGCGGGCTCCAGGGTCGGGCGCTGAGCTCCCATTCCCCTGGGACTCCGAGGTTTTCCCTTTGAGGATGCTCCAGAGAAGAGGCTGCACCCCCGGGGGGGGGCACCCCTGCGGCGGCCCTGCTCCCTGCCATGCCTGGGCTGATGGAAACCTCCTGCTCCCTTTGTTTTCCCTGCTCTGAGAAGATAGAAAGCCATCGCTGGCTCATAATTAAGCTCACTGAGCTAATGAGCCAGGGAAATGAAGGTGTAGAGGGGATGGGGAGGCAGCACGGGGGGTTTTTTTTTGGTGGGGGAGGATGTAATCTAACTGGGAAATCATCGAGGGGACAGCTTGGACCAGCTCTGGACTCTCTGGATGCTCCAGCCGCACCACACACACCAGGAAAAAGCTGGAGAAAACCCCCAAAGCCACGTCTGGGGGATGGGGGCTTATGATTCAGGGGGTGAATTAAAGACGCCGGACAAGGGGAAGGAGAACAGGAAGAAATTCAGCCTCGTTTCCCAGCAGATGGGGTTTGTTTCTGGGTTCAGAGTGTTTAAAACTTACCTGGGGATTTTTCCACTGGCAAATTATCTTAACGAAGCCGGCGTGACTTTGGCAGGACACCTACGCGCATTCCCTGATCCAGCCTGGCTGTTCCCTGTGCGGGGAGGAGGTGGGAGAAGAAAAGCAGGAGAGATCAGTCAGCTCGTTTACAAAGAGAAACCCCCATCCCTGAGCAGCCCAAAGCCCCCAGCTCCTTTCCACCTCGGAAGCCAAATTTCTGGATTTAACTCCAACCAGGTCCGGTGGCTTTGCAGGACCCCGAGACCCCCCGGGTTGGGGGCTCCTGGGCCGGAGTGGGGGAGCTCAAGGCTGAGGGAGACTCTATCCACAGGGAAAACCGAGGCCAGAGCTCTGCCCCACCGCTAGCTCCC
>NW_009188592.1:1458-5784 GCF_000690835.1 Fulmarus glacialis
ATGGTGACCTTACCTGCAAGGTGGATCACGGCAGAGCTCTGGAAAAGCCAGGCATCTGGTCCAGGCAGCGCAGGCAGGAGCAGCACCACGATACGGGAACTGCTGGGAATAAGGTTCCTTGATATAAGGAAAAGAGCCGCCCAGCGAAGAGGGGCTGCCTCGGGCTGGGGTCTTGCATCCATAGGGGGGTCATCATCCCCCCGAATCCCGAGTTCCCCCGAGACGAGAGCCTGGGGCGGTGCAGGCACCACGCACGTGTACGCTTCGGGAGGAGCTGGCTCACGCCGAGGACGGTGCAGGAGCGGGGTTGGGGTCTTTGGAGCGGGGTCGGGGTCTTTGGAGCAGACGGAGCGGGGGGCCGAGCCCCCGGGGCCGCCCCGAGCTCAGGTGATGGGCGCAGTGCCGAGTGCCGGGACTGGGGGTTGCGTAAATGGGATTATTTCTGCATCGTAGGGGGAAGGAACACATTTGATGAGGTTTCCGCGTACCGCCTGAACCCATAAACCCTGATTTACCCTTCTCTAGGGCTGTCAACTCAAAACCTCGTAAATCCCATCAAACAGCTCCATCCGGCCATTCCAAAACACAGGAGAAACCGGTTTCGTAGCACACCACCCACTTATCCCACAGACCTGTAATTAGCAGAGCAGGAGGCTCAGACCTGGCGCTAATTTTAGCAGCAGACTTCAAGGAGTCGGTCCTTTCTCTGCAGGACGATGGCCACCAGGAAGAGCACCCGAGGGCTGATGTGCCGAGCGCTGTCCTGCTTTTAAGCCTGACTTAAAGGCGAAGCTTTATTACTGCAAAAAGGGAACAAACAAAAGTTGTTTTGTTTTTCAGAAGTCATTATTTCACAGCTCGGGTTGTCTGACAAATTCCTTTTTAAGTAAATAACCTTTATCCTTAGGAATAGGATTCCTTATTCAAATAATCATTATTAGGGGAATTATTAAGGCTTCTGCTAAGCAGTATCTCCATATTCCCACCCGATTTGCCCGGAGGGAGAGAGCTTGGCTGGTTCCAGCATCCCCTCGCCCACCCACTGCCTGCCCTGAACCGTCCCGTTTGGGACTGGGATGGCCTAAAACGCATCGACTGCCGCTTTTCCCCATCACTGCCAAAGTCTGGAGAGGCAATGGGGGATTGACGTGAAAAACAGCTTTTTAAGGTCTTACTTAGATTTAAAAGAGTTTTTGTATGTCTCTCCCTAGTGCACCTTAAACTGACTGCAGCTGTAATGATCAAGAGGGGCTCCCTTGTTCAGCACTTAAATTTATAATTTATCTTTAATAGCAAAGAAGGTATTTAAAAAGCCAAGCTTTCCCTTCTTCAACTGTATTGATCACAGCCCAAGCAAAAAAAAATGGCCGAGGACAGCCCATCAAGGTGCAGGACAGGAGGGAGCAGCTCCCACCTGCTCAAGCAAGGTGAGACCCCCCGAGATCCCGGCTCCGAAGCGGGAGCTGATGCAATCCCGCCCCGCTGTTACACGGCAGCCGCATCACGCTACCACTTTTGGGACCGGGCCAAGTATTTGTAAGATCAAAACGAAACTCGAAGCCTTTGTTCCCGAGAGAATGAGGGGATCCCCTTGGCGGGGAGCAGAGCCGGGGGTTCAGAGAGGGTGAAGCCATGGGGCAGCCCCGACAAGCAGAGGGAAGGCTCTTTTGTAGCTGATGGGAAAGGGGAATAAAAGAGGTTGTGGACAGTATTGCAATGGTTATCAGGAATGATTCAAATCCCCCCGGCTCTGTTAGTGCTCTGGAGATGATGTGTTTTGCTGATAACAAAGGGCCTCCTCCTCCTCCTCCTCCCCTGGGGGGCTCAGCCCCTACCCGGACTGCTGGGGGTAGCAGACCTGTAATTTCCAGTGGCTGCATTTCCTAACACAGCCCTTGAACTGGGAGTTTTGTCAGGGTGGAGTGTAGTAGACTTAACCCTTCAGATGCCAGCAGTATCTAAATTAGCACACAGTTAGCACGATAGAATTACCTCCATGACTTTTGGGATGCTAACCTGCGGTACAGGACCTCTCTACAATGTTATGTAGAGCCTGCCAGGGTCAGATATTGCCGTCTTCTACCACTTTAATCCATAGTAGCTTGATGGTTTTGGTACCAAAATAGCCTAGCGTTAATAGCTTGCACTTCAGCAGTTTTGCATAAAAAGACTTCCTCGGTAAGAGCCTTCACCAGCACAGCAATGAAACAGCTTTGAGGAAAATGAAATAGCTTGAATTAAACTGGTTCCTGAACTTGCATATTCAGAAATTTAGACATTTTCCAATCCTAGAAGGTCAAAAGAAGCTTGTAAATGACCCAAAAAAATCCCCCCACCCCTGATGAGGGTCAAACATTTCAACCATCGGTGAACACAGCGGAGGGTTTGGGTCAAAGCTGGCCCTGTAGCATCCAGCGGAGCTAGGAGGGGGTGGGCGGGGGGGATCCGGGTCTGCCCGAGCTGCACCACGCTGCTGTCAACGCAGATCTGCTCGTAAAACAAGGCTTCCCGTGCCGGGAAGAGGCTTTGCCCCGTGCTGTAACCTCCTCCTCGCTGCTCTGCTGCCCGCATGCTGTCAGCAGGACCTGCAGGACCCTCCTCCCATCGCAGCAGCTCTTGCAGTTCCAAAACCGGGTTTTACGACGCCAAAAGGAGTTATTCCTGCTTTCACCCAGAACAAACCGCTTTTCATCCTCGGCGAATTCAAGCGTTTCCACCAGGAAGGCTCGCCAGAGCACAGCCAAGACAGCAACCATCGCTTCTTCCGTGAAACAGCATCTCCCCCCTTAGCACAGGGCAGGGGCTCAGGAGGACGACCGTGGCTGGAAACGGCGATCAGAGGATTTCTGGCAGGATGAGGCTGCGAGGCGCGACGAGGATCAGGGGGTCTCCAGCTTAGTGTCACAGAGAGACAGAGAAATGCCCAGGGTCCGATCCAGCACGTGCATGAATCCTGAGTTACCGTTGTGGTCTTGCCCTTGACAATACAAATGCACACACTGCATACGGAAACCTGAGCTGAAAAAAATACGTATTTTTTTCCCTTCCCTTCAGGCTGGGATTTGTTCTAGAGCAGGAACCGTGCCCCTTCTTCCCTCTCTCCCTCCAAACGAGTGATTCCGGAGCACGGGCTGTCGGCAAAGCCACGTTTCTTCACCTTGCTGCAAATCACCGTGAGCCGAAAGACAACGGTAGCGGCGTTGGGGAACTCCCAGTACCAGGAGAGACCCAGGTATGATGGGACTTGCTATGCACCACGTCTGCCGTACTTCCAACAGCTTTGTTTTTATCCAGAATTGGGGCCAAAAATATTTTGGCAATGTTCTTGTTCAAGTTTGCGATCTAAATCTCCCCTTTCCCCTCCCAGAGGGTAGCGGTCCACTGGCTTCTTGAGTTATCCTGGAGTATTTAAACAAACTTATTAATGCATTCAAGCATTTCAGGAGGAACACAGGATTCAAGTTCTAGTTTTGGAATGGCAGAATGGCCACGACTGCAGCTCTCCAGCTCCCAGCCCGCTCCATGGCATGCAAGCAGAACCCAGGCAGCTTGATTCTACTTCTCCAGCTTGCTTACTTGGGAGGTCACGTTTTCACGACAGGACACGTATAACAGAGTAAAACCAGGGTGACCGAGGGGCAGAGAGCAGCAATTCCAGGCGAGGAGGAGGGCTGAAGAGGCGTTTGTCTCGATTCTCGTCTGCATCCAGAGAAGGCATCTGCGAGGACGCTTAATCCGTTCGTGGCTTTTAATTTCAATCCATAAAATTCCACGTAGACATCATCATCTCCCTCCTTGTCTGTTCTCCTCCCATCACCTGTTTTGGGGGAAGAAACTGTGCCCTCCCCAGAGGAAAGGAGCGGACCACAACCCCATCTCAAACATCCTCACCGACACGCGAGTGGTGCAAAACAAATGTACCTCAACCCCGACACACTCGAAATAAGAGGCAGACCCAACAGTTTGTCCATTTGTTTATTGTCATTCAAATACTAAAAATCCCTCACAATACAATGTACAGTTATTGATTTCAGATTCTTCCGCCATTGAGACTGACTATCAGGTTTTAGTGGGAATTTTTTTTTTTTTTTTTAAATTTTTGTTTTATTATCAAAGATTTAGAGTCACAATAAATATGAGTGACAAAAACATACCCTGCGCTGGCGTAACATTACTCTGTTACACTTCTTTGTTAGATGATTATAAATTCTTTTTTTTTTTTTTGTTTTAAAAAAAGCACAATGCAAGTTATTTCGCTAAATGCAATATACAGCGTAACTCTGCCGTAAGCAGACAAACTCTACTGCAGTTCCTTGAGGTCTTTTT
>NW_009188593.1:0-1651 GCF_000690835.1 Fulmarus glacialis
GGGGCTACGCCATGGGACGCGTCATGTCAGGGATGCACTATCGCTTCGACAGCCCCGATGAGTACCGATGGTGGAACGAAAATTCGGCGCGTTACCCCAACCAGGTTTACTACCGGGATTACCGCAGCCCCGTCTCGCAGGACGTCTTCGTCGCCGACTGCTTTAACATCACGGTGACCGAATACAACATCGGACCCGCCGCCAAGAAGAACGCGTCGGAGGTTGGTCCGGCGGCCAACCAAACGGAGACGGAGCTGGAGACCAAGGTGGTGACGAAGGTGATCCGGGAGATGTGCATCCAGCAGTACCGCGAGTACCGCCTGGCCTCCGGCATCCGGCTGCACCTCGCCAACGCCTCCCTCGCCGCCCTCCTCCTCCTCACCCTCTTCGCCATGCACTGATGCGCCCCGGATCCCGCGGCTTCGAGATGTCACCCGTGTCCCCGTGGGGACCCCCCGAACCTCCCCGTTCTTGCTTGCGGTCGTCTTTGGTGAAGAGCCCTTGGGGCGCAGGGGCACCGACGCTCCCCGTCACCTCCCCAGAGGCTCCGGTTTAGGCAACCGGATGAAAATTTCCTTCTCCACCCCAAACGCGTTCCCAGCGTGGCAGGACAGCAAAGGAGCTGGATGCCCCAAAAAAATGGCCTTCACCATCACCTCCTCCTCCCCCTCGGGGCCACCCCGAGAGGGACCGGGCAGAGGGGAGCTCACCCGCTCCTTGGCATCCCTGCAAGAGCATTTCTGAAAATCCTCTTTGCTAACAAGCAGGGTTTTACCTAATCCCCTTAGTCCCGCTGCCACCAAAACCCCTTTCCCCGGGGCACGCCGCGGCGTTGCCCCCGAGCACCGATAACCGCGGGGGTTTTACGAGAGTCAGATACGGTTTTTTCAAGCAACAAGCTGCCGGATTGCAATTTTAACCCTTTACTCCTACAAACCACTCTTCCTCGTGTACATACGGACCTGCCCGCTCCGCACCTTGCATGCTGCAAATACCTCCTGCAGCAATACACAAAAATAAAGTGATTTTTTTTTTCTTTTTCCCCCGCAGCAAGGCTGAAGCCCCGGCCGGGTTTCGGTTGACCCCCGCGCCACTTTGCTTTCGGTTGAGCCTCGCTGTCTTTCTTAGCCTGTCTAAAGGCAAAAAGTACTGCTGAATGCCCCCCAAAACCCCAAAGCGGCAACGCTTGGTGTGTTACAGCCCGAGAAAAAGCTATTTTGGATGCGCTATAGGTCACAAGTCACGCTCACGCTTCGGCACCTTGACCTAAAGGACGTTAAAATACAGCAAAAAGGATGCTCGGGGCGGGGAGCAAGCACGTAGCAAGAGACTTAAATCAGCTAAATCGGATGGTTACGGCAAACAGCATCAGGAAAACCAAGCCTGAGGGGTGGGAGATGCTAAAAACCAAAACCTAAACCACCTTTTGCAAGTAATTTGTGGAAGCAGCGGGTGAAATTCTTGCTTCTTGTGTTTGGGTCGATGCTGGGTTGTTCATAACCTGTAGCATCTGTAAAGTTGCGCTTGTCGAACCGGTTGCCCCGAGTTATATTTAGTATCTTTTGTGTATTTTTTTTTTTTTTTTGCAAGGCACTGAATGACACCGTCCTAAATGATTTTTCGCATCGGTGTAAGCTAAGTGAAGATATAC
>NW_009188594.1:0-29543 GCF_000690835.1 Fulmarus glacialis
CGGGGCCCGCTCCGCTCCCCCGGGTGCCCTGGGTTGGCAGGTACCCGCCGGTCTTACCGCGGAGGCGGTCTGCTGCCTGGAGAAGGTGCGTCGCGATCCGGCCTTCCTCTGCGGGTCTCCCTCCCTTGCAGTCACGCCAAAGAGATTCTCCACTGCTTGAAGGAAAAGTACTTCAAAGAGCTGCAGAACCTGGAGGTGGATGGCCAAAAAGTCGAAATGCCGCAGCCGCTGGGCTGGTAAGTGAGCTGGAGGTGTCATAACCCCCCCTGCATATTCCCGACATCGAACCTGACGAATTGCTTTGTTTCTTAATTTGCCTCTGACCTTTTTCCGTCTCTTTTCCCCCAGGTATCCAGAAGAGTTAGCCTGGCACACTAACTTGAGTAGAAAAATCTTACGCAAGTCGCCGCAACTGGAAAAGTTTCATCAGTTTCTGGTTAGCGAGACAGAATGTGTAAGTTTTGGATAGATCTTGATTTTTTTTTTTTTTTCCATATCCTGAGCAGTGTTTTATTTAAATGTGCTATGAGAAATTGAGACTATACCTTTTCTCTCGGAAGTCGAGTAGCTCAGAAGAATCTGGATTTCATGTTGCTGTTGACAGTGATTCATCCATGACTCTGGCACATAACCGCATTTACAAAGATTGCTCCTAAACTAATTGCAATTTTTTTTTTGTTTGAGAATGTGAAAATGGGTCCCTGTAGAATAATTAGTTGCTGTTAGAAAACAGATGTTTGAGTCTGGTAAAAAGTGCATGTGTGTACATACCAAGACTTACCTTTGGTGATGGATGTTTCTCACTTGGTTGAAGCCAGCTTCTCATCTCTTGAGCAGAAACTACATCGGTAGAATGAACAAAATTGGAGTAAATATGCAACTATCAGAAATTTCAATTGGGTGAAATACTGTGATTTTGTTTGTTAAATGCTAACAAAATTTAATCCTAATAGTGTGTTTTCAATTGCTTTATCGTTTTACTACATAGAGATTTAAAAAATTTATTGCAAAAGAAATGCATTCTTTCGGAATGGCATACAAAGGAGTTTGTTTTGGTTTTGTTTTTTCCTTTGAAGGGAAATATCAGTCGTCAGGAGGCTGTTAGTATGATCCCACCTCTGCTGCTTAATGTTAATCCTCATCATAAGGTACCTCTAGAATATACTGTGTGCTAGAGTTTTTTCCTGTGAGATAGTTTGATTAAAATACACATTACAACAGCAGTATCAATGCTGATGCACAATTCTGTTTTGTGTTTGTATGTTTTATGCTTTCTGCATGTAAACCACAGCAATCAACCAGTGTTCAGATCACAAGTAGACTGTCAGGGAAACATCTGCTTTTTCAGCTTTATGTAATACCTCCCTGTAAGACACCTAAAGGTGTCTAAGGAATGCCCATGATATTTTCTAATGGCAGACTGTAGGAATGGGGCTATCTGGTAGCAAACTTCCTGTTCTAACCTTAGTGATGTTTTCTTACGCTATGTTTGTTTGCAGAATGAATCTGTCAGGTGGCCTTATTCTCTTAATCTGTTAAGTTAATGACCTAGTTAGAAGTGCCTTGCTATCTGTTGTTGTGCACTTCTTTCTTAGTTTTTTCATGATGTGTCTTAAAATTTTCAGTTTTTCAAACTTCTGACCTCTGTGTTTTAGAGACTCATTCGTACATACTTGTTTTTATATTAACATTACTTAGCATACATAACTTTTCTGTTTATTTTCTCCTACTCTCACCCCAACCCAATGTATGACACAGGGCTGATAGCTATGTTATGTGAGGCAAGGTCTTCTCACGTCTCTTAAATGAATAATGAATTGAGTGATAGATCCAGTCCTAATGTGTCACAGGTGCATTTTGAGTTTTGTTCTGGAGTTGAACAGGTAGTGAATTTGTTCGACTTAATGTGAAACACAAATTGTGAGAACGTTTTTGTACACACCTTACTTATATTGCATATACTACGATAGCAGCGTGGTTTTTTGCATTGAATGTTTAACTTTGGTGACTGTATTTCAACAAGCGCTTTCCAGAAATTCCTGTAAGATTTCACAAATTTCATCATAAATCAGACTCAGAATAGGTTCTTTATCCTCTCTTGTGACAAGACAGCAAATAGCTGCTGTAACCATGCCTTGGCTGTTGTCATTTAGGACCTTTTATGGCTCTTAGTGCCTTATTTTCTGAGCTGCTTGTTATGACCAGAAGTGCAGGTTACTTTTCATGCTTAACCAGCATGTTCTGTACATCATGTCTTAAATGCTGATTCCTATCTTACACAAGGATCAGCTGGATGACTGTCAAACCTCTCTGTAATTCTGTTCGTTTTTAATCTACTTTTCACAATTCAGTTTTCCTTCACCATCAATTTGCTGGACAATTTTAGAGCATGTTCAGGCTTGCTTATTCTTCATTATCTTTTGCATTATCTACAAAAGTAAGTAGAAACTGGTAGTGTCACAACTGTTATTTTAAACAGCAGATATGATGCTCTCTTACTGAGTATGTCTCATGATGCGTTAACACTGCTGCATTCCATGATGCTGGAGCTAAAGGTCCAGAAAATAGACATATGGTTCTGAAAATCTTTAACTAGGCAAGAGGAAAGACTCTAAGCTTCCATACTTAAGAAAACAGTGTTAGCTGTCAAATGGTTTGCTGTGAAAGTTACTCTATGAATGACTCGATCACAAGCCAAGTTTGTGATGAACCAGAAGGGAGAAATATGCTAGAAGTCAGGTGTTGGTGTCTGTGCTGTTCTGTTCTGCTGCCCGATGATGGTTCGAATACTTCCCAAGTATTTCTTCCAGGGTATAGAAACAGGCCATTTATGCTGCCCTGATTTTTTGCATTAAAATGCAAATGTGTGAGGAGGGATAGCAGTTCATTTTTATAAAATCTATATAATCAACTGTGTCGAATAGTCTCTGATCAATTTGCTGGTAGTTAAAGAGAAGTACAGCTTGCTCTTGAATGTAACTTTTCGCTTAACGTTTGTGTGTGTATGTGAAGTTCCAGTTAACTTCAGTTGGAATTGCTTGTGAGCTGATAAAAGGACCATATCCCCATATCTATATTCAGATTTCTCTTTCAGATTTTTTTCAGCTGATGTATTTGTTCCCTACAAACCAAAGTCCTTGTTATATTTTAGACCCTCAGAGACAAAGCTGCATTCCATGATGCATACAAAGAACAGAACTGTACTTTGTGGTTTTGCAAATTGGTGTTCAGAACAATCATAATTCTGCAATTGTGTGCAAAAATACTTAATTTAAACAAGAACACATAGTAAATTTTTCAAGTACCTAAAAAATACAAGGTAGGACTTTTTTAACTTTCTGGTGTTTGTAGATTCTGGATATGTGTGCTGCACCTGGATCTAAGACTGCACAACTCATTGAAATGTTGCATGCAGACATGAGTGTTCCTTTCCCCAGTAAGTCTGGAAAAACTACCAAAAACTTTTGTGACTTTGAATTTCCTCTTTTTCTTGTAGAAGATTACTTTTAATATCACAGATGAGTAACTGCATTTAACTACATATTGAATTCCCAAAGTAGTTGAGTTATATGAGATAAGAAGTACCCCACCTTTTCCTTGAAACTTTGTGGGCTTCCTTGGCTTGAAGGAGGGAGATGGATTATAAATCTTCACAGTTCAGACTACAGTAGGTGTGATCAGAGCTTAATTTTAGATGGTGGCCCATGAGTCCTTGTGTTTTAGTGGTATCCTGCAAACACTGGATTAAGCTGCTTTAGCCTTAAAATGGTCATGTTTTTTTTTTTTTTTTAAGCTTCAAAATCTTTACTTTCAGTTAGATGCTAGCAGAAAATACTGTCCATAAAAATTGTGAGGTTGGGGGGAGTGGATTCTTTCTGTGTTCTACTGAAAATCTGCTGATATACAGAGATTGTCTTTGGTGGCAGTGGAGGTTTTCTCTGTTACAAGGGTTTTACTTTGGGAGTGAAAAGTTGAAGGGCCCTTGGTTGTGTCTTATTTCTGCTGCGTGCAAACTAGAATTCTTGAGACTGTATTTGACACATCAGTTAAACCTCGACATATTTTATGTTATTTTATGTTCAGCAAGGGGTCCTCTATTCATGAGTAGTCTTTTAAGTAAAAATCTCTAGTGAAAGGTTTACACAACTTTGAAGATAAGGCAATAAACTATGTAAAATTATTTAGCTGTTAAATAGTAAAGCATCTTCCCACTATTTTGTGTTCCCAGAGGGTTTTGTAATTGCTAATGATGTCGACAACAAGCGCTGCTATTTGCTGGTTCATCAGGCTAAGAGATTAAACAGTCCATGCATCATGGTGGTAAATCATGATGCCTCCAGCATTCCTAATCTACAAATAGATGTTGATGGAAGAAAAGAGGTCCTCTTCTATGACAGGATTTTGTGTGACGTCCCCTGCAGGTATTTTGCATGTAATCTTCAATACACAGATTTTATTGCACTAAGTGCAATGCTAGAATTTTTGTGTTACTGAGTTACGCCTTCTGAATTGCTTAGTGAGTTATGATTTATAGTAACTTCCAAAACGGGTGAATGCCTTAAACTGTCTTAGGTAAGGGGATACCAAATCAAGGTGAACTTTTTTCATTCCAAGTGGTACTTAAATTTGGACAGCTAAAGGGCTTCAAATTTTGAACTTACACTCAGGATACTGAAATACAAAGGTAATGTAGAAACAAACAGTACAGCATAGGAGAACTGGTTAACATGGGAGAGGGACTGTTAGTTTTTTGCTGCAATAAAAGACTTGAATATGAAATGAGTTTTACCCATAAATCATACAAATCTGGTCAACGTCTGTTACAGTGGAGATGGAACCATGAGGAAAAACATTGATGTATGGAAGAAGTGGACAACACAAAACAGTTTGCAGCTTCATGGGTAAAAATGCTTATTACACATCTGCACTTCTTTCATTTCTCTCTCTTCCTTTTCCCGTATCTTTAACATCTGCATGCATTCACATGTTAATATATAGCAAAGCAGAGACTAAGAAGAGTCGCTTTTCTTTCGCATCAAGAGCTTATGTGCTGTTCAGAGAAAGTGTAGTGTTTCAGATGTGAGGTCAACCTCCAGTGGAATGTGTGAATATAAATTTCTTGTATTCTTATGAATATCTGACATATCAATATTCGTTGAATTAATTTAGACAATGTAGCTAATAAAACAGGAAACAAATAATTTGTTTGGGATTCTTAGCATTTAGGCAGGTAAAATACTGTTGGAAAATACAAAAACTTGTAAAATTTAATAGTAATATTTTAACGTCTTTAGAATGTGAGATCATACATAAATAGTTTTGTTATCTGAGATTGATTTATGTTAACTGATAGTGAGTGAGTACTTAGCCCAGTGCAGGTGCATGGTAAAAAGCAGTAATTTAAACAGATGAAAAAGCTTAGAACATTTTACTGTGTATTTGTAACAAGCTGGGAATGTGGTCAGTTACTGTGACTCAGCTGACCTATGGTGACTTGCTGCTTGGTAACTCATTCATAATTACAGGTTTTATTTCAGTTGTAAGTATGCAGGTAGGGTATAAGCTGGTGATCCAGCTCAGTGATACTTTTCTCAGAAGACCAATGCGAGCTAAGCTGTGTTGTCCATAATATTTGTGATAGTCAGATTGCTCCTCATTTTAACTCTAGATTTCAGAGAAGAGTAAGGTTTTGGGGGGTTATTTTTCTAGTGTTGAGTACTTTATAATAAACTTGATGGGCCAGTAGAGAGAACAAAGTACAGAATGTTATGTTAAAAATTATCATGCAGTAGTATTAATATTTGACCTAATTGCTGTTTTAATAGGTGTAATTGTGAGTGTGTCTGCAGTGTAGACTGCACTAAGCTGACTTAGTTTAAAACTGACTTTAATTTGTGTACTGGAGACAGCTGTGGAACTCAGTATGTACTGACTAGTCCATGGAGTCCATCTCTCTGTGGAGAGTTATGTGTCTGCAATATAGCTTCATCTGTAAGAAATTTAATGGCAAATCTTTCTGGTTCCTGAATGATACCTGGCTAGACCAAGAGTGTTCTGTTAGATTGCAGTTAAGAATTGCAACCCGTGGTGTTGAACAGCTGGCAGAAGGCGGGAGAATGGTGTATTCTACGTGTTCGTTGAATCCTATCGAAAATGAGGCTGTGATTGCATCTCTGCTGGAAAAGAGTCAAGGTGAGAATGCGAGCTTGGACGGAGTCTGGAAATCTTTTTTTCTCAGCCCAAAAAAGGGTATGTGTATGATAGTACTAGTAATAAGCTTAGTGTAGGTAACGTGCTCCTAGTATGCAGGACTGCAGCAATTTTTTGGTACCGATAGGATTTAATTGGTGTTGATGTGAGCAGTCTTCTTAAATGGGCCTCAATCGGGTGCAAATATAAAACCTGAAGAAGTTTTGTTCATGATACACAAAACACTTCTACAGATCAATGGAATTCAGTCTGTGTTATCTGGCTTCTGCTAACCAATTCCATTGGTTGGAGTCCCTCTCTGACATTCGTATTTCCTTTGGAAAACACAGCATGGGGCATTACGGCTGTACACCATAGGAGTAAAAAGCACAGAGTGTACTAAAGCAGTTAGAGGAATTGTTGTGCACCAGTAGGTGGGATACCTTTGACATCCTTTGACCCACGTTTTGACATGCTTGGAATTTTAATGTCTTTAAGCTTATGGGGTGTTTTTACACTTTTGACTTGCATATGAAGGCTTGCATAAGTTGCTGTTAAGTCTCCATCATCTGAAGTAACAAGAGGTGGAAAAACTGAGATGAGCTGGGAAGCTCCATTGCATCAGTTCATGATAGTAGGACTTAGTAGCCCAAATTTCTGGTCTTGAGCTGATGGACACTGTTGTTTTGCTGAGTCAGTAAACCTGAAGTTTGGAGACATCTAATTTTTCATGAAAAGTTCCACAGAGTTTGTGAAGTTGAGCCTTGTACAGAACAGAAGCAGCTGTATTACTCCTGGAGCTGAGCAGGTTCTGGAAGTAGAATAGCCTGGTTTGTGTAATGTTTTCTTTGTGCCAGTCATTATTCTGGCCCCAAATTATGCATGAAATTGCATTGTCTCCAAAACAGCAGTTTAGCTAAAATGCCTGTAGGTAGTTAGGAGTTGACTATTTAATTTCCACTCAAAGGACATTTTTATTTAGAGGTAGTTTTTTTGGCAGACTGAGTGAAAAAACAACATAGACATGTTTCCAGTAAATTATAGTATGCTTGGCTTATTGAAGGCTGTAGTGCGCCAGAGTTAAGTTTAACAATGACAAGGTTGGAAAGCAGTGAGGACTAGTTTGGATAGGAGCACGAAGCAGTATGGATGTTGACAGAGGCCAACAATTGCAGTATTTGAGGCAAATTCAGTACTTGGAAGAAAGGATTTTGACTGCAGTATTGGGCTGTGGCATTTGGATCTTGTCTCTGCCCAGTGGGGGTATTTTGAGGCTTACTTGGAGGCTATGATGTGTCCCAGCGAGCGAACGTTATCCTTGGGGCTTGAACATAGGTGTAGCTGAAGAAGGGCGAGGTAGTGGAGTGGTCTGCAAGGGGCATTGGACCTCGAGGGTTTGCTCAGGTGAGTCCAGAAGGTTTGTTGGTTCTTCGATCTTAACTTAGTTCCTAGCACGGTGTTATACTGCTGCTTGTGGAGCAGATCAGAGATTGCTTTCCCCTCGGGTCTGAAGGACTAAGGAAAAGGCACTTTTGTACCATGTTTCTCTGCTGGGAATTGTGGTACCTCTGATGGACCATTTAATGGCTGATCAGTCTGATGTAGTCTTGAGGCACCTGTTGAAGTCATGCTGTAGGTAGGCAGGAATATTCGAAGGATCGACGCAAACATCAAGTTTAATGTCATTTTGGAATTTGTCTATGAATTCATGTATCACTTTTTCATTTAGTTAAAAGACTTGCTTAAACTGTCACTGTAAGAGCAAATGATTAGTCTTGTAGAACAGCTTGATAAATTGTGTACAACATGAGGAAGAGCCTACCTGATGGTTAAATAACTAATTATTCAGAATCAGAAAAGAAATTTTAAGGTTATTCTTCTCTAGAGAGATCACTGAGTTAAAACAGTAAGTTTTTGTATCATTCTTTCTGGATTTGGGGCAGTTTAAAATTTTTATTCAGTAGATTAAATTATACTCTGGTGTTTCCTGCAGTAATCTGACGTATTTTAGGCACATAGCGTTTTCTGTTAGGTTGATAGTACTTACCTTCCTGTTAAAGAGTTTGGAATTTTACTTACCATTTAAAAAATAATAAATTCTTTTTCCTCTCACACTGGAATATATTAAGATTGTAGGTCCATAAAATCAGAATATATCATGCGTTTTAAAAGGCTTAGTCATCCCTAAAGATTACTTCTCTGAAAAATACTTAATCAGTGTAGTAAATCCAAATACTAAGTAAGTGAGAATAAAAACTTCTATGACTGCATTGCCTGGAACACTGATGTTTAACGGTACAGGTTGTAGAGTATTACTCTATGCAGTTGCTACAAAAAGTATCTAACCATTATATTTTGGTTAATTTATAGATTGCAAACTTCTGTAGTTATTATGAACAGTTCTTACCATCTTTCTTCTAATTGACACAGTAGTAATGGTATAACATTTTGTTCCTTGAAAGGTTTAAAAAGCAATGGTCTTAAAATGGTCTTAAAACTTGAAGGAAAACTATTTTTGTAAAAGTTAATTGGGACCAGAACTCTCAAATTCTGTTTTCAAGAATGTTTATGTTCTTGGGGTTTCAGGTGCCTTAGAACTTGCTGATGTCTCTTCTGAGTTGCCAGGTTTGAAGAGGATGCCAGGAATTACCAAATGGAAGGTACTTACGTGATATTTCTGTGAAGTTCTTGGTCTATCGTAGTTTTAATTAGGGAAATTTTGAAGTGTAAAATTTCAAACCATTAGATTGAGCTGAAGTAATAGTAGTGATTTGCTGTTTAGAGTTGTAGACAATATGGTATTGTAGGGGAGAGGGCTAAAAATCTTTCTGATGGTAAGTTCTTGTCTCCTTATCTGCTCTCCTCGTCTTTTCCTCTAGCTTTCTTTGCTCTATCTCCTATACTTTCATAATATAATTCCCTTTTCTGTCGTTTGCAGCATGTGGCCTGTAGATGGCAACATAATTTCAGTAACTTTTTAAGTTATCCCTCCTCCTCCGTCTTTACAGTCTGTGAGTGTTAGATTCTACGGTTCTTTAGCTGGTCCATTTGAATCATTTGGAAGTAAAAGCTGTTAAACCCTTTCTGGAAATAAGCTATAAAAACTGCAGTTATGTGAGTAATCCTAGAATATTAACAGAATCCTGTATTTTGTTCCAGGCCTTACATGATTTCAATTCTGGAAACAGACTGGTAGGGAGGGACAAAAAATCCCAAAGCTTCTTCAGCTTTCTGTTAAGAGTATAATCAAGAAGAGTAGAAGGCCATCCTGGTAGTAGACTGATTAAATTTTAATTATGAGTGCGTGCCTTTGCAACGCCATTGGTTGTTCTACCTTCTCTCACCGTTTCACTAGTCTCTTGCAATGGTACAGTCTGCAGATTTGTGCTTGTGTGTAGGCTAATGAACAAGATGCATGGAATAAAGATCTGCTTATGTTCTGCCATTGGAAATCCAGCTTAGAAACTAGCTGATTTCTTTCTTCTTACAGTTCCAAAAGTTTAAATTATATGCTTGTGCCTGAAGGATAAATGTAAAATGCATGATTGTGGCTCTATAATTTTACTTTTTTTTTTTTGTACTGTATAAGGCTACAAAATATATACATAAAGACCTCTAAGAGTATATTGTATTCCCTGTAACACTTCTTTGTTTGCAGTTGAAATACAAATCTCCCTAATGGGTATTTTAAAAAGTAGGCTAATAAAGTCTGTTGAAAGTTTGCAAGATTTTCTTCAGCCCTTATTTGCTGCTACTGTATTTTTTCAAGCCTCATTGGCTAGTTCGTCATTGAATGTATTTGTTTGCTGTGGTGCTGTTTTTACTTGGTGTGGTCTTTTGTTTCCTGGTGAAACGTCTGTTCAATGGGAGCTTTGTGACTTAGTGATTACACTGAATATTCCTGAGCATCAGTTGACTGTAAATCTCTGGAAACAGCAAAATGAAAATAAGGTTTTGTTCAAGGACACTCAGGTGCTTGGAAATAGCATTCAGTACTTTCTCCTTAAGCCAGGCGATGAGTGAACTCAAATGAGTTGTTTCAGAATCTTGAAGGAAGAGACCTTTTTAACTTCAGATATGTTAATCTACTTCTGCAACACTTTTAGTCTTCATTCTACCCTAATAAGAGGCTAGCAAAATGTGCAGTAGAGAAGACTTCAGCATGTTCTTTGATGCTTTGTCATTCCAGCAGTTACATTGTGTGGTTAGACTGGTAAACCAAATCTGAACAGAGCAGGGCTGTTAGGCAGTTATTCTAGTACATCCAAAATAGTTCTAGACTTGTTTGTACTTCCAGTTGTTTATCAGTCCTGTTGTTTGTTTCTCTCAAGCTGAACTCATGACTTCCAAAGAAGAGCAGTTCAGAATCGCAGTCTATCTTGTCTCCATCTAGCAATATGACATGTAGCATATTTGGACTTGAAATACTAATTCTGGAAGTACAGTCATTTCTATTTCAGGAACAGGCAAAGGCACAGTATTTTAGGTGTGATCTGACCAGTGGCTGAGAAATGCCAGACTTCATGACGCTGAAATCTGTGTTCTAATGTTCTTAGTGAAATTGTAATCTAGATAAATCTTACATTTCAGTTTCCAGCAGAACACTTAATTAAACCTTCAAGACAAGCACAGCGAGATGTATGAAAACACTTCATTGTACTTGCCAGTCCTGAAGTCACCATCGCTGTGACTTCTCTATTTTGTTGCATTAACAACAAAAATGGGCCTTCATTTCAGTCATTAATTTTATGCATTTGCCCCACACATTCCTGGATGTGACCTTTCTTACAGCCCTACCATCCAATACAGAGCCAGGCGTCTAGAGTTGTGAAGTCAAATTTTCCCTGTTTTTTTTTTTTTCCACTTCAGTATTCTTGCTTAAAGAGCATTCAGAATGCCTTGGTACAAGAGTTGTGGCTCTAACCTTCTGCTTGCATCTTAAGTGTCCTTCAAAAGCTTTGACCCATAGACAGAATGAGGTGATGTTATGTCCATACAGTATCTTAGGTGGATTTATAGATGTGTTCTGAGTCCTGGATAAAGATACAGACACTAGAAAATTCATGGGGTCGTGGTTCTTCAGTAACTTTCCTTGGAAACATCTCTATCTATGACCTGTGTAGGGCTGTGTCATGGGGCTGTATGCTTACCAAGCTGTTGTGTTGCACTCTTGCATCTTTCTTATGTAATGAAATTGGGTTTCCTCATTTCTAATCTCTACTAGACTGCAGTAGCCCTTTTCCTTTTTATACTGCTTGGAAGCTGCCTATAGCAGAATGTCTCACAGCCAGTCTCATGGAGAAAAAGAAGTATAAATCTGACCGTTTACTAATCTTCTTGTACATTCCCCCACTGTCCTTCCTTTGGATTTTGGTGTTCTATATGTTCTGGAAGGTTAACAGAGATCACTGCAGGTGATTCTACACCAGTCTTTACTTGACTGCACACTTTTTGAAGCATAAAAAGTGGAGCAAAGAGCTACAGTTGGCAAGAATCTCCTGCTCTTAAGTGCACACATAAAATGCACATAGGAACAATACACTTTAAAGAATTTACTATACCAGAAAATAATGTCTCTTTTTGGCATCTGAACCTTGGTTTGAAAGTATTTTAATTAAAACTTAGAAAATGGTGACCCATATTCTTCACAGTATTTATATTTACTCCTTTGAAGGTAATGCTGAAAGATGGACAGTGGTTTGAAGAGTGGAAAGATGTGCCTTCAAATAGACAAACACAAATACGTCCCACTATGTTTCCAGTAAAAGATGAAGAGAAGCTAAAGGCAATGAATCTAGAGCGTTGGTAAGTTTTCCCATAGTAGATTTTGAGGTTTTGATGGTAACCTTGTATGGTGGTGGGCAAATTATAATTAGAAGGTCAGATTAGGAATGTGTTGCAGTATAGACCTATGATTGTATAGGCCTGAGTATATTTTGATTGCTTCATATGTAATGGCAGTACACAGTATTTAAATTCCAGTGAACTGAAAGAAATTACTGAAAGTTGCTTACAAGGAATAAGTACTCACACAAACAGATCAAATTTTTTGCATCCAATAAGAGATACATAGCCACAATTACTGGAAGAGTATGTAAAACTTTAACATTTTAACAGTGTGACTTATTTTCTATGAAAGACTTTCCATAGCTATTCTAAAAATAGTGTTTAGAAATGAGTCATTAAAGCTCAGATGTGAAATGGTGAAATGAATGCGTTGCACTGATGCAAGTTATTTTGCCAGAATGCTCTATTTTAGATCCTGTTTCTAGCTTGATAAATTAAATCTGTGCAATCCTACTAGGAATACTTAGTTTACCCTGAAAGTAAATATAAATGTGACACTTATAGTACTTTGTGAGAGCCTGAATGCTGATGATGAATACACTGCAACATTCTTTTTTTCCGCCCCCCTAGTCTTAGGATATTGCCACATCACCAGAACACAGGAGGTTTCTTTGTGGCTGTGTTAATAAAAAAATCTCCAATGCCATGGAATAAACGCCAGCCTAAGGTAACCTCTTTTAAAGAGCTAAAATGTTAAATTTTAATAACATTTCTGGAATTTTTTTGAAAGCTTGCATAATAGAAACCATGCTGTAACTGTTTTGTATCTGCCGTTCAGTTATAGTTCAGTGTGTCAATTAAAAATAAATTTCTAAATCCCTTAAGAACTTTCAAAAAAAATCTCCTTTCAAAATACAAAAAAAAAAAAAAGAAGGGGGGATTTTGAAATCATAGTAAAATAGCAAGATAAAACTTGAACCTAAAATTAAGGCTTTGAAAGAATTACAGAAGCAGATTAGATTGAGTAGCTAAAGCTGTCACTTCCTTCAGCTGTGTGTGGTCCCTCTGCTGAAGGCTTTTTTCTGCTATGTTGTAAGCTAATTCTGATTTCAGTTTATCTTACTCTGTGGCTGGTTGCTCAGGAGTGATTCACTAGCAGGTTAGTCTAGCAGACCAGCAGCAGGGAATGGATATAAAACTGTTAGGAGCAGCAGCAGCTTCAGCCATCTGACTTTAATCCATTTGTTGTCAATTGGCTTTAAAATCCTGTCAACAGGATTTGAAGTTGACATGATTTATTTGATTTCTTAAATTTTTCATATCTTTGAGGGAAACTTCTTGTGTGAATCCCTTTTAGCTGTTTCTGTTTATTTGATTTGCTTCATTAGAATACCTTATGAGTAAAATGTATGTGGCAGTAAGGAGAAAGCATTTATTCAGAAGCAAGCGTCATCCAAATAGTTTATGGTGTTCCAAGTTTAATGTTGTGGCACTCTTACAGAAAGTGTGCAGCAGCAGGATGTGTGTGTCACTTTGAGTGCTAGGAGGAAAGCAGCAGATCCTGATTTAAAATAGTCTTCTCTGTGAGTGCTTGAACATGATTTTGTAAATGGTACAAAAATAGCTTTCTTGGTAAGAAATTGTCCAGAGCAGACATTTTACAGAGGTAAATGCAACTTATAATGACATCTTGACTTAGTAATCAGATTAACTCTCTAAATGCATGTATTTAAGCACTTACGTACAAATTGATAAGAATTAAGCACATGCAAAGAGAGGACATAGGTACCTTTTGTTACAGGTTAGATACTACTTTTGGTTTGTTGAAAATACTGTAATTTGAAATAGGTTCATCAGAAATTACCACAAAGAACAGGAGATATTGAAGTGACAGCAGCTAATTCAGATAATGGTTCTGAATGTATTACTGAAGAACCAACACTTACTGAAAATGAAGAGTCTAAGAAAATGCAAGAATTGCAGAATTCAGACACTGAGCAAAGCAAAAAGGAAGGAGTATGTGGGTAAGAGACCATGTCTAAGTGTTTGTCCTGTGACAGCTTCATAATTCCTGAGTATTCTATAGGACTCATTTAGAAGTCGATGAAGAATAATTAATGAATTTGCTCAGTTGTCCTACGTTTCCACGTTTTCTGTCTTGTATTTCAGCAAGTTAGGAAAACAACTGCTTTTCTTATTAGCATTTCCAAAGTCCGTTAGTCCTGTCTTCTCTGCTAAGGAAAAAACTACTTTCGGAAGTTAACCTTTGGAAGATCTTTACTGTCTTCACAATTACTCCTCAGAAATCTCTGTTTACTTGTTTTTGTGGCTTCTGTTTTCAAGCACTGCTTTCACTTCCTCATTTTAAGAAGTTAAATTGTGGGTAGTGTTGTCTTAGTGAAGGACAGGAAAATGTCAGTGTTCTGTTTGGCATACTATCATTGCCATAAGGCAAGTGTTGACTAAATGAACTGAATATACTGATTTTAAACCAAGTACTTTTACTAGAATTGACAATGCAATGATATTTTCTTTTTAGACCACCACCATCTAAAAAAATGAAGCTGTTTGGTTTTAAGGAAGACCCTTTTGTGTTTCTCCCTGAAGATGATCCATTGTTCCTTCCTATCCAGTAAGAAAAAAATGTTTCTGTTTTGGCAGTAAGATTTCTAGTAGTTTAGGAATATTAGTAGTTCAGTTCATCACAAAAGATGGATCTAGTCGGTCATACCTAAAACTGTTCCCCTAACTTTGCACCAGGTGCCCCTCTCCTCAATGCTTAAACTCTTCTTAAATTAAAACAGCCAATTATAGTTTGCACTGGCAATTTTTGAGTGTATCTTAGTGTCTATGACAGCTTGTCTTTTCTGATGTCATGCACCTTAGAAAGTCTAATCTTTATGTTCTGGAGCCAAAGTGTTAAGTGTTTGCAGAGATAGCTCAAGGAAAGGGGCTAACCCATGGATTTTGAGTATGTAATTTCATTGTTCAGTTAATCAAAACAAGTATTATGGCCACAGGAAGTTTTATGCGTTGGACCCATCATTTCCCAAGATCAATTTACTAACTCGAACTCAGGAAGGAAAGAAGAGACAGCTGTACGTGGTTTCTAAGGAGTTAAGGAATGTGCTTCTGAACAACAGTGAGAAGATGAAGGTATGGTTCATCTCTTCAGGTTTTCACAACGGAGATCATAAGCTTCAGTGGATGTCTCCTTGAACTTTATTGCCAAGCTTATTTATATAGAGGATTAGCCCTCTAATAGGCCTTTTTTTTTCAGTCTGAATGAATGTTTTCCTCTTTACCCCGCCTCTGTTAAAGAGATGAAGAGTTGTCTCTGAGAGGTAAATAACAGTCTGCAAGATTAAAGTCGTTATGTTTTTTGACAGATGGAAGGGAACTTAAAAGTAGAGGAAGGGAATATATAACTGCTGTGTGTGTACCAGCATTGTTATGTGGTCTTCAGGTACCTTCACCAGTTTACATTGACACTGTTGTATTTATGAGCCCTTAACTATAAAGAGCTTTGAAAGCCTACCAAAAATAACGGGTAACTTCAGCTGAATTATTAGTTGGCTGTGTTGCATGGGGACATTGTTTCAAAGTCATTTCAACAACTGAATATTTTGAAAAGTTGTTGAGCTGAATTATAATGGGATAAGAAGTAGTAGTAGAAGTATCATTTGAGGGAAAAATGATAATTTGTTTTGTATGACTCCCCATGGAAAATGCCTTGCAAATGCTAAAGATTTGTCTTAAAAGTTGTTGAATAATTTAAGCTCGTCCAGCTTCCTTCTGCCCCAAGCAGGGCTAACTTCAAAGCTAGATCAGATATGGTTCAGGGCCTCGTCCAGTCAGATCGTGAAAGTGTCCAAGGATATTCATTACATCTTTGCAACAGATCCTTGAGGTGGATAAATAATTATCCTTTTATCCCACATGCAGGAAATTGCTACATAATTGACAAAATTTTAAGAAACTGGTGCATTATATTAGGCAGTGAGACTTTGAGTACCACAAAGGATATAGTGTCCTAATATAAAGCACTTGTGCATTTTTAAAATCCTGTCCTTGATTGACTTTCCCAGAATCACCCAGAAAATTCTTACTCAAACTAAAATTAAAATAGTTCATTGCCCTCATTTTAAGACTAACACTTTCTCACAGTGTTCGGTTTTCAACATGGAAAGGGGTTAAAAGGTGTTTATGTTGAGAGAGAACTAAATTTTGATAGTGGGAATTCCTTTTTCTCTTGAATGAATTTTCCCATTAGTTTAATTCAGTGTTCAGCAAACAAACAAACATTACGGCAGAATTATCACTTCTTCCTCCTTGTAGTCAAACAGTTGAGGAAAAACAAAGTTCAGAGTGGTAATTTAGAATTTATACTCCTTAATGATGCTTATTGGCTTTGCCGTTTGCAGGTCATTAACACAGGGATAAAAGTCTGGTCTCGCAACAGTGATGGTGAACAGTTTGGATGTGCGTTCAGATTAGCACAAGAGGTAATTACATAGCATTGTATTTTTGAAGGAGATACTTTGGTTTCCTCTAGAGCCTATAGCACAGCTGGCATTAACTTTGTCAGACTAATGACAATTTGCATTTTCAGTGTGGTTTAAAATGTGAAAATTGTTTTCTGATATTAGCTAAAGGACATACTGTTTTTAACATTTTTCCTTCAGAAAGTAGAGATTGCATTTTGAAATAATTATATTTATTTATTAAACAGGGAATTTATACTCTCTACCCATTCATTCATGCAAGGATTATAAATGTCTGCATAGAAGATGTTAAAATTCTGCTAACCCAGGAAAATCCATTCTTAAGTAAATTCAGCAGTGAAACACAAAAGAAAGTCAAAGACATGGGTAAGCCTTCTAATTTGTGCTATGACAAAATGATTATTATACAGTACATGGAAGACTGTCACATAAACTGTGTTTGCTGAAAATTTTGACTAAATTTATCTTAAATACACTTGTTAATTAGGTAAGTAAGCATTACTGAAACCCAGTGTGCTACTAGAAACTGTAGTCCTTTCTGATCACAGCCTTTAAGGTTTCTGAACTCCAGAGAACAGAGGAGTTGCCAAACTTGTGACTTCTGTGAAGCAATACTGTGAGGCAGCATTTAAAATATCTGATGAACAAAGATTTTATATATGCTACTGATTTTTACGCCTGTTAGTGCTTCAGCTGAAATTGTTTGTTTGTCATCTGCAATTGTTTGTCATGATTTTGTGTATCAAATATAGTTACTCAGATTTGATTTTCTTAAATATGGGGAGCAATGTCTATTCATATTACATTTTTATTTCCTGTATGCTGGATGCTTGAAGAAATAAAGACTGGTTTTCAGTCTTTTATTTATGTTGTTTTATTTCCAAGTCATCGCTGGTCCTTGTGTTTCAGTGTTTGATGAGACAAAATGGGACGAACAATTTTTCTGAAGTTTGGGCTGGCATACTCTTACGTTCATTTTACTTAAGTAAAAGTTCCTTGCTAGATTCACTGAGTAGATTAATCCACTATGTGGTTTTGTATTTTCATTTGTTTGTTTGGGGTTTGGGAGGGGGCAGGGTTGGCAATTGCTTTTGTAACTATATAAATACTTTGGTCAAAAAAAAAAAAAAAAACCCAACCAAAAAAATGCCATGAAAAAAAGGAATAAAAACTGGTATTGTCTATAGTTTACTGTACAGATGTAGATAACTGCTAACCAGCTCATGCTGTGTGGCTGTCTAAAAACTTGTTTTCTTGAACATTTTCAAATTACAATCATTTTAACATTGTACCAAGTAACACATCTGTTTTGTTTTTGTTCCCCCCGCCTCCCTTCCCTGTAGCGATGGGAAGTATAGTTCTGAAGTACGACCCAGATCCTGAGTAAGTACATGTGTTGCTTTTCATTTATGCAGTTTTAAAACTTGGACAAGAATTTATTCTCCCTCAGCAAAAACAGAAGTGGAGGCATAGAGAGGCAGTGAGGTCAACAGTAAAGCCAGACAGCATACAAAGAATGTAACAGGGAAAGAAGCTATCTTGCCTGTGTATTCTTAAAACAATTGTAGCATTTAGCTTTATAAAGGAGAGCTAGTATTTCTGCCAGAGGTCCACAGTGTCACTGCATGTTTGTTTGTTTCCCGGTGAAGTCCAGCATTTGGAATAGAAAAAGTTAAACTTTTTCATTGTTCATTTTTGTTGACAAAGTAGTATTAGAAGCTCTTGAGAACTTTTTAAATGTAAACTTTCATCTTGCTGTTGCTTATATTAGTTTTGAAACCAGAGCCAGAAAATTATTTTGCCTGTTGCAGAAATTTAATAGCAATTAAGCTTTATTTTTTTTGCTTGCTTGTAGACAAGCAGATACCTGTTTAGATATTGAAGTTAAGACCAATGTACTTGTGTCTTCTACGAATACTTATAAAATGCATTCACTTGCATTGTGCACTTATTTGTCAGGGTATGGCTATAAAATTAAGTTTTGAAGATTAACTTTCTCATAGTTGACTGAATGTAACTGCTTGTTTGTAGAAAACCTGATGATCTTCAGTGTCCTATAGTGCTGTGTGGCTGGCAAGGAAAGACATCGCTCCGTGCCTTTGTGCCCAAGAATGAGAGACTTCATTACCTGAGGATGATGGGAGTTGAAGTATTTAAAGCAAAGAGAAAAGAGGAGGAATCGGAAAGTAAAACGGCGGAAGTAGTTCAACATAGGCTGGCACAAACAGAGGAAGGAATGGATGTGGAAGATAAAGAACATGATTTAGTTACAAAAATGGAAGCAGAAATAGGTGAAGAATCTTCCCACAGTCCTGTGGAAAGCAGTGCTATGGAAGTAGAAAATAAAATTGAGGATTTAGATCAATCTAGTAAAAATGCCAACAGCCATGTAAGCCAGGAAAGCAAAGACATGGGTACGAGTAATGTGAAAGATTAAGTTTCTTTCTCTATTATTTGGCAGCTTCCATGAGGCTCACATCCAGACTTTTGCTTTTAGCATGGAAGTATATTTTAAAATTTCGGTTGGAATGGGTTGTTCCTCTTCTAAAGTTTCACCTATTTTATTTTTAAAATGAAAACTATAAAGAGATTTCCCTTCAAGTGTGTCTTCTTTTTACCATTTTAAGCTCCGTATTACTGGTGGGTTTGTATGTCTGTTGCTGGCAATGGACCATGCACCAATAAAATCTAAAGCCTATATTTGAAATGGAATAATGATATGTACAAATTAACTGCCTGTGTAACTAGTCAAAAATTTCCTCAGAAGAAAAAAGTGGGGTTTCACTAAAAGCACACAAGTTCTAGAAAAACATTTTTTCTCTTAAGATTGCTTACCCCACGTACCACCCAATCTGATTACTACTTACACAGGTTCTTTAATGGGTAAGGGAATCGGTGTGAGTATGCATACAAATGCATGTATAGGATATCTAACTAACAACCTGGTTAACGTTTATTCAAAATAAAACTGTGTCCTGGAAAAAAAAAATGCAGAATGCATTTTGCCAGAGACTGATGTCTGAGACTGTTCTTCAGAGCGCTGAATTGCTTGACAGGCACAGCTAATAAATGTCCTTAACTAGATCTTTAGGTATGCTGAGCACGCCTCAAACTCATATCTTGAAATGTGCCTGTTTAAGAGTCTGCGACTGTCCCTCGAATCTACTGCGGTCATCTGTTTCTCTGTCATTTCTTCAAGTGGGAGTCATCTCTAATTTTTGCAACATACTTGTCTATAGCTGAAATAATAGTTTAAAAAAAGTGTGGTGGTATATATATTGTTGTATACTAGATGTTTAAAAGAGGTTCTTTAGGTCCAAAAGGGTAATTTACTTAATCTGACTTAAAAAAAAAAAAAAGTTGGCTACCTCAGAAACTTATAATATAAATTCCATCCTTTGTGGTTTAGTTTCAGCAATAGTCTTCGTACTTGTAGAAGTTGACCTGAAAGGAAAGTGACCAGTGGTACAAGGTATTGTCCTCCACTAGGACCATGGTGATGCAAGTATTTGTGTTGCTTGTCAAACTAAATTTTACCATGTGTATTCTTACTGATGAAGTCCTAATGTGGCTTGAATCCATCTGCTGTACCTTGCTACAACAGACTTTCTGATGCCTGCCCTTGAACTACTTCATCAAAGGGAGTATTCTTGAGGGAGAGACATAAAAGTGAAATAATGCCACGTCCTCTGATAAGATATTAGTCTCACGCAGTGAAGAACCATTGACAGGACTCATTTTCTCCTGAGAGTCCGTAAAATAGGTTAATAAAAGATCAGTTCTTGCCCTTGTATTTTGCTAAGGTTTGAGTTTGTTCTTTGAATTGGGAGCTGCGATTGGACAGGTTCTTTTTTGGCAGCTGCTTAGGCTGAAGAGCAGCATAGCAGAATTTTCCTTTGAATGGAGGTGTATGCAAAGTATAATTTTTAATTCTTAAAGTATATGAGGAAAAAAATTATAGGAACTTGAGACTTCAAACATGAAACTGAACATTGGTTTCCATATCTTTGCATTTATTCTGACATATTGGGCATTTGAAGTGGAAGAAGTGTGGAAGACCAATGTCATTTTAAAGTCCTCATCGCCATCTAAGTCTGCAGTACTCAACCCTGAGGATGACTGATCTTAATCCATCTAATCTTTTTATGATCTGATGATCTCCATAAATCATCAGAAGGTCAAGTGTTAAAACTTATGTGAAGAAATCAGAATTTGTTTTGAATTATGCCTGCTGTTACTATATTTGCTGATGTCCCTGAGCAGCAGTTTAAGCTTCGTTTCAGTCAGTGACTCTGCTAAGGATACAATTTTATGCCAAGTTAAGCTGGTAAGAATCCTTGTAGATACAGACAATCCAGACAATTAAATCAGCAAAAAGCTAACTGTATAGAAAATGAACAGTCCTGATTGTTTTTTTTGACTGAGCTTACTACTGGCAGACTAAAATGAGAGTAGAAAGCTTTTATTTGGGGACTAAAGAAAAGTAGGTTCCTGGATCATAAACTGACCGAAATTGGGTATAACTTAGACTTGCAATAGAATAAGAGCCCACATCTGCATCATTTTAAATCCTTTGAGTAGTCCAATTTTCCTGCATTATCTATGAAATTTTGCTTTGCTCTTGGCTTTTTGGAGGTTTTTTTTTTTCCTGTCAAGTGCAAATGGGAGATTTCAGCCAAGAAACTGGGCATCTAATTTTCTTGTGCTGATCAGCAGTTTTACTCCGTATCTCAAAAAAAACACAGATACTGCAGATTTTTTTTTTTTTTTTTTTTAAAATACTGCGAGTTTGCTTACACCAGTTGCTCTGTTCCCGTTACTCTTGCCAGAAAGGAAGATGCCCAAAACTCTAGGTAGTGGCTGAAAATGCTGTCCTGGCTTCCCAGGCTGGGAGTCCGATGAAAGGGGGTGCGTTTTCTTTGTTTGTCTCTACTGAGCTACGTGCTGCTGCGGCTCTGATGGTCAGGTGGCTGAACCTCTGCTTGGGTGGTTTTGAACCTGGGTTGCTGCAAATAATTTAAGAGGAAGATGAAAGAGAAGTGATACGCAATTGCGTTAGGTTTGAAAATGTGAAAGTCTTAAAAATCACTAGGTTTGAAATTCACGGATTATTAAGTACATCCTTGTAAGCAGTCCCTATTAGATGTGAGATTTCTCTAGTTAATCCTGTTTTTTAGAAACACAGGACTGTAGATGTTTGCGCTGATGGCAGGGGGTTTTATATGTATTAGAGGGGAAACAAGAAAAAATTTCCTGCATCTAAATGAATAGTCTGTTTATGTTCTGCTTAGAGATGCCCTCAGGAGAAGCTGCTGGAGCCTTCAGAAAATAATCTGACTGAAAAACGTAGAAAGAAAAGAAGGGAAAACACCACATGGGATACTCCTTTGTAGCTTTTTCTTCAGTATTTACCTGATGTTAGTCATTGCTTTGGAAGTTTGGTAGAATTTTCATACTTTAGTTTGCCGCAAAATTAATATAGTGCCACCAGGGTGATTTATTGTTTTCTTAAATGTCTGAATCCTATTAGAAGTCAATGAGACTTCTCAAAGTATACAGACCCTTTGAAAAATTCCTGCCTATAAACTTCAAATTTAGTCTTAGCAGTAAAAGAAAGCAATTTATCCAAGGCTGCAGCAAAGGGAAATTGGTGCGTTTCTTCCAGTGGGAAAACTCCAGCCCGGAAAACAAGTGGTGGTGTGCTCGCGCCGCGTTGCTGCCAGAGCTGAGCTGGGCACGCCGTCTTGCCCTGCTGTCTCCCCAGGACAAATCTTGTAAACAACCCCCAGCAAAGCGGCGCGGATACAACAGCAGTTCTGTTGTTCCCAACAAACGTCCTGATGAAGTCGGCTGGCGCGCTCGTAGCACCGCATGTTTTTGCCGCTCCGCTTTGCAGCTGGCGTTCAGGAAAGTCAGTCAGCAAGCGGCGTGGGGGGGGACCTGCAGCCTGCACGGGGGTGCGAGGCACCTTGCTGCCTGCGCCGAGCACCGGCAAGGGTCCCTTTCGGAGGGACCGAGGCCAGCGCTGGGGCTGTGCGTACCCTCAAGGTGCAGTGCTGTCTGCACCTCTTTCGCTCCAGGTGGGTTTTCCACACCTACCGCTGATCCTTGTATCAAACACATGGTTGTATTTAATTATTATTTAATTTGTTGCTCTGTGTTTCTTAAACAAACCTGAGTTTTGTTTTTTGACTAAAATCTGGTTTACTTCTTACGGTGTGGCTGCTTGTGTTATGAATTTAAATTAAGTTTCTTACTTCTGCACTTGGTATTCCTATTCAGTTACATTTAAGCGGGCTGTTGGCTATATAGGTGTTTGCATATAACCCTGCTTTTTTCTTTAAATGAGTTACCCATGCGTGGCTTTGGCAGGGCGGGTAACTCCGTCACCGAACCATCCCTCGGGAACGTGCCTGTACGCTCCTGCCTCACCTGTGTACCTCTTTGTATTTCTGATGCTTTGCATCTTCCACTCCTGTTTTCATTTATTGTCCCTGGAATTATTGACTCCTCCCCAGTTTTCTTTTTGTGTAGCTCAAAGGCTTTTGGGTGCATTAGTGATGGACTTTTGCCTGTTCCTAAAGCAACAACCAATATGAAGAGTGGCCAAAACAATTCTTACAGTTTTTATAAGAACAGGGCAAACATACAATGACCCTTGCCCAGGATATTCTCCCAGACTGCAGGATTTCTTGGACCAGACATTGTCTTCGGGTTTAATGGTCCTTTGTATATTTCTCCTCCGTTATGTTGCCAATCGCTCCCTGAGACCACGTGAACTTTTAGCGCTCATAACACCCTGTGGCAGGGATCCCCAAGATCCCACCTGTTATGTGAAGTATTACCTCCTTTTGGTTATTTTGGCTCCTAATAGTTTTGTTCGATGATCCCCACTTCTTGCATTGGAAGAGGCAACGCGCAACTGATCGCTGACTGGTTTCGTCAGGACACTTGCGATTTTATTGTAGTCTTGTCATAACCCTTATCAGTCATCTCTTTTCCAAGCTGAAGAGTCCTAGCTTACTTGTTTGTTCCCTGTACTCCAAACCTCTCATCATCTTTATCAAATGTTTCTGAACTTTTCTCAGTTTTTACGTCCTTTTCCAGGTGGGGGAACCAGAACTGCGCATGATGCTTAGGATGGGGCGTTTGTGAGGTGTGTGCTCTCTGTTCTGTCCTCGGGTCGTCTGGTTGGCATTTTTTAATACTACTAAATATCAAGCTGATGTTTCAGTGGAATCGCCTATCGCAACCTCATTATTATGTTCTGAGCAGCAATTGAGAATCTTGTTTTACATGTGATGTTAGCATTATTTTTCCCCACGTAAATTACTTTTATCTGTATTGAGTTTCATTTGCTGTTTTATCACCCAGTTGCTCAGTCTTGTAAGGTCCTTCCACAATTTTTTGTAGCTGGACCTAAACCAATAGCTACTGATTGATTTGTACCCCACCCAGAATAGTTTTCTGGAAGTCTGCAGGTCCTTGGCAGCTCTGAAGGGATCCTGAGCTAGTTGTTTCATTGTGACAAGATCACAGGAGAGGAATTTCACATCAAAATGCTGATAAGCGGGATGACCGAGCACCAAAGTAAGTATAGTATTTTCCTTCTAATATTTAAAACAATTAAATATCTGTCCACAAAATACTCTCATAGAATGCTTTTCTTTTGGAAAATACCAGCTTATTGGAGGGGAAAAAAGTGTCCTTAGGAACACAGCAGTAAGACTTCTGGCAGCCTCCCCTGAATCTTTTCCAGGGCTCCTCAAGCTAGAGATCTATCTGGGAGGCTCTTGAGAACCACCCCCTAAAGTCCCGTTTCCTGTGGCTTCTCAGGCTTCAAATTCACCAACTAACTTGTTGTGCAACAAGGTGATACCTTGAACGTTGTGTTACCAGGATTTCTTGCCCTTGTACGTCTGAACGTCTCCCTGGCCAGCTGTCAGTCTGGTACGCTGTCCTGCTGTCTGCCCATATCTTCAGCTGACACTAGGGCAGCGAAGAGGGAGTTGGGGAAATGGCCTGAAATACTAAAAATATCTGTTTCAGATGTTCCAAGGGGATTTTTAAAGCCATGTTACCCTGTAGAAAACTTTGCATTTTCAACTCTTCATTCCCCATCGTCTGAATTTTTACAAATGCAAAATCTCTTGGGGAATGAAATTCCAGGTCCTGCATGGTAGCAAAGAGCATCATGAACCTAACACCAAGTTACAACATTGGATTAGATATGGTAGCATCTCCCAATAAGAAATATGAATGTAATGACAACCAGCATAATTAAAACTTCCTAATTTTTTTTTTAAACCCACTTGCTAATGTATCAGCATTTGATTAGTTTCTTCACCCAAAGAGAAGGAGAAGGGAGGACAGGACAGAACAGAAACTGTTCAGTAACACCCATGGTGCTGGATGCAGATATGTAGGATGTAAAGCCTGGTAAAGGCTTTATCTTGGTAAAGGTGGTGGGTAACTTAAATGATTCAAGGTGAGCTAGCTGAAGGATGGTTCTCAGCAACTATTTTTGAAATGTTACAGGAATTGTGTGTTCAATTAGGCAGCCTTGTAGATTCCACATACTTGCCACGGAGAGGTGAGCCAGTCTGAGCTTGCAGATGAACACCTGCTATAGACAGCAGCTGAGGACAGCGCGTCAGGAGCCAGTCAATCACTGAGAGTGTTTCTGATTGTAAAATCACAGAAACACAGAAGGATTTAGGTTGAAAGGGGCCTCTGGAGGTCACCTAGTCCAAACCCCTGCTCAAAGCAGGGCTAACTTCAAGGTTGGGCCAGTTTGCTCCGAGCCTTGGCCAGATCAGTCTTGAAAATCTTTAAGGATGGCACTTGCACCACCTCTCTGGACAAGCTCTTCTAATCCTTAACCATTCTCGTGGGGAAGAATTTTTTCCATATGTCCCGTTGGAGTTTTCCCTGCTGCAACTTCTGCCTGTTGCCTCTTGTCCTATCACTATGCACCCTTGAGAAAAGTTTGGCTCCATCTTCTCTGCAACCACCTCTTGGGGTGTCAAAGAGAGCAGTCTTTTCTCTAGGCTACACAAACCCAGCTCTCTCCTCCACTCTTCATTCGTCATACACTGTAGCCTCCTAACCATCTTGGTGGGCCTTCAGTGGTGGGCCTCTTCATTTTTTTGGCAAATCTTCTAATGGGAGACCTACGCTGGACACAGTACTGTAGATACAGCCTCACAAGCAACGAATAGAAGGAAATAATCACTACCCTCGAATCCCTGGCTATTTCATGACTGTTTTAAACTTCAAGAAGTTTACGCTGCTGCAATTATTCTAGAATATTCTTGGTAGGTTTCCGTGCCTCATAACTTCATTTTCATATTCTAATTTTTCAAATTGCCTTTCTCCTGATGACGGAAAAAATCTGTGCAGCTGTGCAGTGAGAAGCTGTGCACTGTTCTCTGAACAGTGAGAAGATATAACTACCTTTGTGCAAAGTTCTCTTGAATACAAAAAGAAAATAAAATGAAATGCAAAGATTTTTCAGTAATCATTGCTTAAGGGCTTTTTATGTGGTGACACACTCATGATGATAAATGATGTAAATTATTTTGAATGATGATTGAAAAAAAATCGTATTTAATGTGTGGATCATCTTTAATGCAAAGATACATATCTTCTTTTCTGACTCAAAATACACGCCTCTTCATGCAGAAAGGGGCTGGAACTCATGGGAATGCCTTGTGATCTCCACTCATTTGACCAATAAATGGTTCTAGAAATATGGGCTGTGGAGGCAGAAAACATGTTTCTCAGCTCTGCCTGCAGTACAGAATGGAGCCAAAGGGCGTGACTACACCGTGGTGAAAAAGAGAACAGCCAGAAGCTCCCAGCTTCGTCCACTGCCTACACACATATGTCCTACAGGCAAAGAGTGTTTGAGTGCCTTGAGTCTTGCTGTCTGGGTCGATGTATAATGGGTCTGCTCTTGGGGACAATTTGGAAGTACTAGTGAAACAGCAATGCAAACTGCTTCCCACCCCCTCGTCTGGATTCCTGAGGGGGGCTCTCCGCCCGAGCTTGAAATCCTCTTAAACCTGCAGGTTAGGATTTTAGATAATGGAGCTTCTGATCCTGAAGAGGGTTGAATCCAACCAACTTCTTCCCCCTCCTAGAAAAAAATAATTAACTGAAAGGCTAAGTATGGTGGAAGGATGGATGGAAGATAATGTGTTTTCGTAGGTTTGGTCTGTTGCTAAGAAACCTCTAGATAGCCGGGGTGGCAGAGTATGTGCACCATTTGGTGTAAGGCCCTCGCAATGCTAACAGGTCTCTCTGTTTGCAGCAGGTTACCTATCACACTGACAAAAAACCTCACTGAACTGCAGAGAAAGTTCTTACTTCTTTGAGCTTTCACCTTCTCCCACAGTGTTGTGGTTTAACCCGGCGGGCAGCTAAGCACCACACAGCCTCTCGCTCACTCCCCCCAGTGGGATGGGGGAGAGAATCGGGAAAAAAAAGGTTAAACTTGTGGGTTGAGATAAAGACAATTTAATAGGTCAGAAAAGAAAAGGAAAATAATAATAATGATAAAAGAATATACAAAACAAGTGATGCACAATGCAATTGCCTACCACCAGCTAACCGATGCCCAGCTAGTTCCCGAGCAGTGGACCCCTGGCCAGTTTTTCCCCCAGCTTTATATGCTGAGCATGGCGTCCTATGGTATGGAACATCCCTTTGGTCAGTTGGGGTCAGCTGTCCTGGCTGTGTCCCCTCCCAACGCCTTGTGCATCCCCAGCCTCCTCGCTGGTGGGGTGGGGTGAGAAGCAGAAAAGGCCTTGGCTCTGTGTAAGCACTGCTCAGCGGTAACTAAAACATCCCTGTGTTACCAACATTATTCTCATCCTAAATCCAAAACACAGTACTAGCTGTGTAGCACTACCAGCTACTAGAAAGAAAATTAACTCTATCCCAGCCGAAACCAGGACACACAGATAACAGGTGGAGCTTGGTGTTAGTGGCCCATCATCAATGGCCCATCTTTTCTGAAGAAATGTCTGTGTTCTGTAATGTAATTTCTTAGTGCCCATAGGATCTTAAATATGAATCTACAGAAACGATGAGTCGACACCTTCTTCCTGAATGGTTCTTTACAAGGACAAAAAGAAAGCAACCCCCACCCCCTTTCCAAAATGGTTGAACATTGCTACTTCTCTTGTGCAACTTTAGTTGCTCCTATGGATATTTTAAACACCACCTCGAGTTTTGCAGTCTCAGTCAGTCTGTTCTCTGTTTTTAAACCTGTCATTTGCATAGGCATAGACCTTATGGTGTTTAAAATAAACTTACTTTTTATATATGTTTCTATATCCTATCATTTCCTAGCTTTGAATCTGAGGGGGTTTTTTAAAGTGTAGAGGGATAAGTGCACTCAGCTGGTCTGAAGTGGTCTTTATACCTTAGTAATATATTTTCATGGTCAGGGGGGAAGTTTAAGTCTATTGCTGCAAAATCAGCTTAGGTTATCTAGATTTATATGTTTTATTGTCATGGTAAAAATAATTTAAAGCTTGTGAAAGGTGCCAGATTGACAGCCTTGAAGTTAAGCTGATTGTTCCATTATTTCCCAGCTCCTCTCTTTCAGCCTTTCAAAGACATCTGCTCTTTTCTAATCTCCCATAACTCAGTTTTTCAGATGAGTGCTAAGGCTTCTGAGACAGTGAGAGCCACTTCTCTAGGTATCCTTAGATGATGTTTATCAGGCTTGTCTAATTTGAAGATGTCTAATTTATTTCATTAGGTCTAACTTATTTAATTATTCTCTATCTTGTTCTTTCTCTGGTCCCTGGGACCTTTTCATCAATATTATGTGCATGAACAGCCTCATCTTTTTAAAGGCCTAGTTCATCTTTTTAGATACACTAATTACTATAGACACAGGACAGATTCAAAAGAAGTAATAGGCAATCCAGCTTGAAATCATCTGCTGATTCCTTTCCCTTGAATATATTTATCAGTGGTTTTTTTGGGCCATTCAACAAGGTAATAACAAAACTCGGAGAATGATTTCTTGTTATCATGTAATTCTCTTGCTAAATTGAATCTCATGTTGCACATATTTCTTCCTTATGAGCATGTATTCTTTTACATTCACTTTAGCAAACAGAAAGAGTTTCTACTCTTTTTATGAGTCCTTTTTCTGCTTAAAAGTCCACCAGTGAAGGACCACCAAGGAGGTAAGGAGCCTGGAGCCCGGAGCCCATGCCCTGTGAGGAGAGGCTGGGAGAAATGGGTTTGTTCAGCCTGGAGAAGAAATGGTAGGTGAGATCTAATTGTTCCAGTAAATAACAGGTGGCTATAGAAAAGAAGAAGCCACTTCTCAAGGCAAAGTGACAGGACTCACAGCAAAGGATACAATATGCAGCAGGTGAGACTCCAGTTGGACATGAGGAAAAAATTATTCCCTGCAAGAGGAGTTGAGCACGCGGGCAGGTTGCCCAGAGAGGTGGTGGATCTCCATCCTTGGAGATCTTCAAAACTTGGCTGAGTGAGGCCCTGAGCAAGCTGATCTAGCAGGGAAGCTAGCCCTGCTTTGAGAAGGGGGTTGGACCAGCTAACCTCCAGAGCTGATTCAAACCTTAGTCTTTTTCTGATTCTAGGATCGCTCCCCAGGTGAATGCCTTTGTCCTGGTTTCGGCTTGGATGGAGCTGATTTTCTTCCTAGTAGCTGGTGTAGTGCTGTGTTTTGGATTTAGGATGGGAATAACGTTGATAACACACTGTTGGTTTAGTTGTTGCTAAGTAGTGCTTACAGTAAGTTAAGGCCTTTTCAGCTTCTCGTGCTCTACCGATGGAGAAGGCTGGAGATGCACAAGAAGCTGGGAGGGGGCACAGCCAGGACAGCTGTCCCAAACTGACCAAGAGGATATTCCATACCATATGATGCCATGCTCAGTATGTAAACTAGGGGAAAGCTGGTCGGGGAGCCGCTGCTCAGGGACTGGCTGGGCATCGGTCAGCAGGTAGTGAGCAATTGCATCGTACATTACTTGCTTTGTATATCATCATCATCATCATCATCATTACTAC
>NW_009188595.1:0-3291 GCF_000690835.1 Fulmarus glacialis
CTATGATTCTATGATTCTATGATTATTAATGCAGAATGTGGTAAAACACAACTCCATTTTATCACTGTTGCATATTTTCTAAAGTTTGTTTGCTTTTACTCCAGCAGTTACATCCTGGTTACATCGAAATGGAGTACTAACTTAACGCAGGAATGGGTTATGCTTTTTATTCAACAGTGCCCTCGTGTGGCAAGACTTAGAAAGTACAGAGATAGTATATTGTGGGATTGGTTAAATGCAATGTATTTTTTGATTACAGAAGACAAAATAACACGTAAGAGTTATTGTAGACAGATACAATGATCTGCTCTCAAGTATAATTCATTTCAGGTACTTTTTTTCAAATTCTTTTATCCTACTTTGATTGCATACTTAGAAAAAATATCCTGTTTCAAATATTTTGGTGATACAAGTCACAGCTCCCAATAAAGGATATTATCTTTTTTTGTCATATGTGGTCCCAATCTTCACTGTAAATTTAACTTCAGAGTGTAATCTTGATAACTGTATTTCTTCCATCACCATATACTAAAAGATCTGTTTTCTAAGGCAGATCTGAATATAGCTGAGATGTTATCACACCAAAATCTATGGACATCACATTTTGTGGCTTATCAGGTACTAGCCTATGAATTGCATGCAGAATTCTGACTACAAGTTCTCATAGCCTCAAGGCAAGGCCAGATGTATAGCAAGAAGTAACAACTTTTATTAAGCTACCTGGTGTTGTTGAAGAAAGTATAAATGAGCTTCCAGTGAAACAACCCCTTCTTCAAAAAAAAAAAAAAAAAAGGTAGGGTTAAAAGCTAAACATACATTGAAAACAACTGCTCTTATTTACTTAGATATGCAGCATACGATATAACCATCCATGTTTTCTCATTTCTGACTCACAGGGGAGACCTATAAAACACTTTCAAAGGATGAGCACGGAACTAAAATTCTAAGTTTTTGGAATACAAAAAAAGTGGAAAACAGATACTGGCTTTGTAGTTCATTATAGTCTCTCTCCCCATCACAAAGCTGCATATTCCAGAGACTACAAATTCTTTTTCTTTCATTAAGAAGATAGCCACCTTAAAGAAATCGTAATAGGCACCTGTACACCGAGAGCTTTTAGGCAGCTGGAGAGATCGTAACTGGTTAGCTGACACAAGTCAAATCAACCTTACTGTTGCCATTCCTAGTCTTTGTGAAGTTGTATTTCAGGGAGAAAGAAGTCCTTTGGAGCACACCTCCCACATTTTGGGCAATCATAAGCATGTGTAGATCGGTATAATGTAAGTGTCATGGAGCAGAAGGTTAGCCAGGAGCAGAGAGACACAGCAAGGCTCGCAGGGCAGGGCGCTCACTAACAAGAGCACCAGTACGACAGTACCCAAGCAAGAACAGGACTTGTAATTCCCTCTCTCCTCCAATGGTACGTGTTTAGTCCAATGGAAATAGTTGGACTGTCTATAGTCTTACTAAGTTTCTTTTGCTCTGCCATTTCCCATGGCTAACAGATTTCTTGCAGTGTCTGGCTGCCGGCAGGTCCCACAGCAAGGAGGTTGCAAGCAACACACATCTCAATGGGGCTGGAATACAGGAGAAGGACGTTCACAGTCCTGAAGAAAGAAAAGCCTTATTTTGAAGATTGCTGGAGAGCTGATCCTCGTTAATCCAGGGCAGGCCTGATCGCAAGACTTGTGAAGACTCATGGCCTTACATGTTGTTAGGCCAAGGATTGAAGGGAGGAGGGAAGACACTGCTTGATTGTCCTGTGGGAAGAGGCCTAAGAGTCCTGCTTGGATGAATTGTCCTATATGATTGACCCAGCAGTACCAGAAAGCAAGTGTTGCTGGCCAAACATCAAAAAGCCATAAAGCTGCTGAAAGAGCTGCCAGTCTGATCTACTTTTATTTAATTTATACTAGAAATTCCCACTGTAACTTGGCTAGCTGCTTTCCATCATCTTCAGTCATGCTTTTTCTACAGTTGATTTAATCTCCACGTATGTTGCAGGAAGCCCTCCACCACTTCTGTCCTCCTCATGACAACCTTCAGCTTGGAGTAGGAATTAGACAAGCTGAACACTCTTCCTGACATAAGTTATCAAAGAAAACACAAGACAACATTCCCTCTGTTTTGCACCAGGACATACTGGTCCATTATGGTCCCCGTAAGAAAGGCATTCAGACTCTGCAAAGCATCATTTCAAATGCAATTTGTTAGAGTTAACACTGTAAAGAAATAGAGAACTGTTATCTTACAGCATTTCAGATGCTGTGAACCATGAGTAGTGCAGCATCAAATGGGCCTCTGATCAGGGCACACCGTGAAGACCCTGTCTGTGGAAGGGCTACCCCATTATGGTCATTCAAACGATTAGAGATTTTCTTAGAAGAAAACAACTCTATTAATCATTTCTACTGTCAAACAGAAAGGATATTCACATGATTACTTCTTGCTGCACTTTTAAATAGAGGCAATGTCACAGAAGTGGTGTAATTGCCAGTACGACGTGGGAGCTGCCCGCCAACTCCTCTAACAGTGAGCTGGCTGAGTTTATCCTGTGGCCATGGGATATGCACGGCACAACACAGATCTGAAGGTCACACTGTACGTGGCTACATTCAGGTTAACTGTTGCATGGATCACTAAGGTCTCAATGCACAATGGTCCTCCAGGCAGGATCACCTCCCTCCAATGTGGAGGCATGCTGCAGCCTCTGCTCCAGTACCACGCCCTGGATGCCGAGGTGTCTGACCACATTTCTGCAGCCTGCAATTCAAGAGGAGGTTTTGCAGGATAAAAGTGGGTAGCTGTAATATCCGTAAGTGATCAGGAGAGATGGCAGGATCTCAGGGATCAACCTTCGTGCATAGGCTGTACCGGGGCTTTGCAGAGGGCAGTTGGAGAATGGGGCTAGAGGGGCCTTTGCTAACCTTGTGCGTCCCAAACTTCTGTCCTGTAGGCACAGCCTGCAGGGGAAGCACCGTGAGCAGGGTACAACGCCTGTGGCCTCTGCTCAGGCCCTTTCTGCAAATACAGCTTGACAGAAGCATTTATGAAAGCTGGCTGTGACCAAACAGGGATGAAGGGGACAGAAATTTCCTGGCATCCTTAGAATGCGGAAGTGCAGTAACGACAGGGGAGTGGTTCTACATTTCTTTATGTTGCGAAGTCTGATTCATTCCCGTCACGATCAGGGTCTCTAGAGTGATCTCTGCAGAAAGTTACATTGCAGAATGGACAAGAATGTCCCTATACAAGTAGAGGCTTGAGCAAAGAAAACTTGATTTCCCCCCC